>NC_136489.1:79198320-79363320 GCF_053919585.1 Euprymna scolopes | reverse complement strand
TTTCGGTAACCATTGCAAATTAGTTTGTGTTATCATTGATTTCTCATTAGTAGCGACCATTGGCCTTCACTTGAATTTGTGTGACAATACGCCCCCTCAAAGGCCCAGTAGTTTTCGCACTCATCCGGTGGATATCTGGTCCGGTTTGAGCTTTCTCTCCTCAGTCCTTCCATCCTCCTTGACCCTTTTTGATTATTTAGTGTGAGAGGGGGATAACGCAGGTAGTTAATTTACAATTATAAAGTTTCAGTTTTCATGATTCCATGTGGCGCTTCTTTATGTTTTACATCTGTAGCAGTTTCTATGTGTTCGGCCCAGTTACTCATATGAATTGGTCGCAACATTCAACGGTTTTTCTTAATATTTCAGCCGTTTTCATTATCGATTTTCGTTGTTTTTTCTCAGCCAACCCATCTGATTCCAATCTCTCTCATTTTATTATTGGCTCACAAGGAGCTTTCACACTGGTCATCAAAGATATCACCTTGAAAACAGTCTGTGGTGTTCCCTGGAAGCTGAGTGACAATAAGTTTTCCCATATTTCTAGAATCCTCCACCTCTTTCGATAGTATTTGCAAATAAATTTGCATTATCACAACAGCTGCTTGCCATTTATTTCTCGTTGGCAGCGGCTATTGGTCTTCACTGGAATTTGAGTGGCAATAAGCCTCCCCAAGGACCTAGTTCTCCTCGCACTCATCAAGGGAAAATTCCAGTCAGTGCTCTTTCCTCGGCCTTTCCTTCCTCCTTGACTCTACTTGGATGTTTGGTCTCATTTTTTTTTTGGTGGGGCAGTGATGTAGTAATGGAGGATGGGTGTGGGATTAGAGACCTTATTGGTACTCATGCACTTATTGATCAGTGCTGAAATAATAACGTTATTATTTAAAAAGCCATTCTTAATATGGGGAGGGGAGAGTGTTCTGTACCTGTTCTGTACTTTAACCTTACAATTGAATAAAAAATATATAATAAAACTTTAATTAAATATAGAAATACAATTTAAAAAATAGCGCGGATCAGTAAGTGCATTAGCACCAACTTATAGATATGCGGCTTAAATGTTCTTGGTTCCATGTAGCGTTTCATGTTTTGCCTCTGCAGCAGTATGTAAAAATATAGAACGCTTCACGAATTTGCGTGTCATCCATGTACAGGAGCCATGCTAATCTTCTTTGTGTTGTTCCAATTTTAGTATATGTATTGCCGAAGTATTATTATTATTATTACTATTATTATTATTATTATTATTATTATTATTATTGTCTTCTTCTTCACCGAGGGGGGGGTCATATAGGCCATCATCTAAGAATTCTCTTTGGGAACAACCTGTGGTAATCTATGGAGTCTGAGTAATAACCAGTTTTCCAGATTTCCAGTATTTACCACTTCTTTTGATAACCTTGCGTTTTGCACCACATAAAATATTA
Source organism: Euprymna scolopes (assembly GCF_053919585.1). Classification (NCBI taxonomy): domain Eukaryota; kingdom Metazoa; phylum Mollusca; class Cephalopoda; order Sepiida; family Sepiolidae; genus Euprymna; species Euprymna scolopes. Next base: position 79,361,890 of record NC_136489.1, on the reverse strand, counting down.
TATATATATATATATATATATATATATATATATATATATATATATATATATATACTAGCAATAGTATATATATATACTATAGTTTGGCACCACATAAAATATTATATATATATATATATATATATATATATATATATATATATATATATATACTAGCAATAGTACCCGTCGTTGACTCGGGTCAAAAACAGCTTACAGAAAATTGACTCTGATTTATGAAAATATGATAGGTTATAAAAAGGAAGGGTTGTAAAGACATAGCTTCGAATTTGGGGGTATCAAAACCAAAGTAAAATATGATGAAAGTAAAAATAAAATAGATAAACCCCATAATTTATTATACTATACCTGTTCACACTGAAACACTTATCACAATATTCTGTGGATATATATAAAAATCTTGTTAAACTTTGTGACATATTTCCATTCTATAGAGGTCAAGCGCGAACGAACACCCCATAATTTTATTATACCATATTTCTTCTAACTGAAACATAATTATCAAAGTATACTTACGCAGATAGATATGAAAAGCCTTTATTAAAGTTTGTGCCTATTTCCATTCTATGGAGGCCAGGCGCGAAGGCAAACCCCACAATTTTATTATACCACCCCTATTTAAGTTAAAACATACTTATCAAAGTATCATTATGTACATCTATATCAAAAACACTTGTAAACGTTTTTTTTTTAATTTTTAAATTATTTATTTTCATACTTTGTGGACCAGGCGCGTATGCAGACCCCACAATTTTAATGAATCATCATTATGCCAGAACAAACATACCTATTCCTGTGCGTCGATACATATTCTATCATTATATGTGATCAGTTTTCTATAATAGTCAACCATATAGGAGCCTATTCGTGACCAGACACACACATACGTTCAGCTTTATATTATATATATATATATATATATATATATATATATATATATATATATATATATATATATATATATATATATATGCGCGCACGCGCGTGTGTGTGTGTGTTATATTATGACATGAAACAAAGAAAAAGAGAGAAGAGAAATGATGTGAGAAAAACCGAGGGAGAAAAAAGGTCATTAAGCAAGTTGAAAGACGTGATTCTCCATCGAGCAATGGTTTTATCTGAAGCATGTCGTCTCCGGAGATATTCCACAACGAGTCATGACGTTTTTGCCATTCAAGAAACCCATTTAGTTCTTCTGGGAGGAACACATCTCCTGCCGGCGTTGGGTTCCGGTCGGACGGAAGGTGGGGTGGTAGCACTGCCGCTGCTGCTGTTACGAGTCGTGGAGGCGTGTTCTGCGGTTCCGATGGTTGGACGGAACAGGACGGGCGAGGTCATGTCATAATACCATTATTTAATTTCTTTTGCTTTTTTTTCCTGATATTTAAAAAAAAACAAAACACTTTGTGTCAGGATTTCCGAAATGGACTCTCGCTCTTCATTTATTTTTTATTTCTTTTTGCAGGATTTGCGGAGTTTGTGGATTTTTTTCTTTCCTCCATTTTTCAAAATTATTTTTTCCAATCCAACCATTATTTCCGTTGTTCTTTTTTAATTCCAATTTGTAATGTTTTCTTTCGTTGTTTGTAGAATATCCACTTATGCCATTACTGCTTGCAAATTCTTATTTTGTTTTTCGTTGAAATAATTTTTATTACTGCTATAATCATTTTCCCGCCTTTTCTTTACTTCTCTCTTTTTCTGTTATATCGCTCATTTATTTATTTTTTTTTCATTACCGATTTCATTTATTGATTCTTTATTTTTCTTCGTTTACTCTTTAGTCTTAATCTCGATTTAATTAATTTCCGTTTTTGCTTTTATTTATCTCTTCATCTATTATTCCCTTTCTTTTTCCTGTTTCTTATCTTGTTAACTTTTCTATTTCGTTGAGTAATTTCTTATTTCTCACCGTTCTCCCTTTTGCAATTCATACATCCATTCATTACTTTTTCTATCCTTTTTCTCTGTCTTTTTTTAATCTTTCCTTTTTTCATCAGCGTTTACTTTAATTTTGTTTTATAGTTTTAATTCTATTCATTCATTTCTTCTATTTATTTCATTCTTTCCTTTTCCCTTTTTGCATTTTACTCGCGCTCTTTCATATTTTGCCTTTGTAGTATTTACTTTCATTCATGCAAATTTCATTCCGTTTTTATTTACTATTGAGATTTTTCGTTTTCCTCCAATCGCATTTATGTTCATTGTTTACAAAGTAAATGTTCTTCGTTTATTATCGTTTTCCTTTCATAGATTATGCCTTCGTTTCTTTTGTTCACATATTTGTAAAACTAATCTAGTATTTATTTCTTATTTTACTCATTATATTTGTCCTTTCTTCCTATTGTTTTCCTAATTTATATTGATTCCATGATGTTTATATTGTCTTTGTATTAGTTCACTTTCTCTCTTCTTTTATTCTTTATATAATATTTTTTTACGTGAAATAAAGTTACTTTATCCCGTTTTCTCTTTTCTTTCCCTCTTTTTGTCTTTACGGAATTCTCATTATGTATTTTTCTTTTTTCTTATTTTTTCTTATTTTTTTCTTATTTTTCATTTGTTTGTACTTATTCTTTTTCCCTCTTTTATCTTGTTGCCTTCTTTAGTTTCTTGTGTATTACCCCAATACTGAAATGTATTTTTCTTATTACTTTCTCATTAATTCTTTATTTCTCTTTATTGCTTATTTCTTTTCATTTCTTCTTGGTTCATTTCGTTTCTATTTCACGTGTATTTTTATTCTTATTTTCCTTCTTTCTCTTTATTTATTTATTTCCTGCTTTCTGCTTTCCTTTTTTATTTCACGCTTCTCTTCATCCTTACTTATTTTTCTTTTCGTCTTTGCCTAATTTATCAATTTCTTCAACCTCCTTATTTATTCTCATTCTTCTAATTGTTCCTTGTTTCTTTCATGTTTCTTTATTCTCATTGTTCATTTTTTTCTTAAATTATTTCCTCTTACTTTTTTCGTCTTTTTTTTAAACTTACTTTTCAAATATTATTTCCCCATTTCTTTCTTTTTTGTTAATTACTCACATTAATTTCGTTTTTCTTCTTTTCTCTGTTTCTCTCTTTAGATATTTCCATTCCTATTTCCGTATATTTATATTTTACCTACTTTCTTTTTTTCGCCCATTCTTAATATTTTCCTTCAATTACTTTGCCATTCTTTCTTTCTTTCTTTCTTTCTTTTTTCATTCTTGTCTATTCCTTACTTTTGTCAATTTTTGTTTTCATTTTCTTCCTTTTCATTATACTCTTAATTCATATTTTTCTTCCTTCTTTTCTTTTACCGGCGTTCTTTCTATTCTTTCTTTGAATTCTACATTTCTTTCTTGCCTTTTCCTCTCTCTCCTTTTGTTCCTTTCGTCTTCTTTTCTCCTGACCGTGCCTTTCAGATGTCCTCTGACTGATTGGCAAAAACGAATCCTGAAACCCAACACACGCCCCACTTTATCTCTTTTCCATCTATTCTCCCCCCTCACTCTATCAATGCCGCCATTGTTTCGAGTCTGCAAACAGATCCCTTCAAACAAATATTCCCTCGATATTTCGCACCAAAATGGGAACACATTAGTTTCCCGCCACGCGTGTGGACACGTAGAAATAGAAGCAAACACAACACTCCTCATTTACCCTTCCCCAACACCTAGTCACACAAGTAGGGGACACGCGCCCCGATTATGTGTGTGTTATCCGCTTGCATACATATAATTCAATGGATTTCGAGTAGATCGCTTGCACATACATAGCTTTATTAATACAAGCTTTCAGGTATAAAGTCAAACATTAATAATCAAACGCTTCCGTTTCGTAGACATTTTACGATGATTTATTCTGTACTAGTGTACGTCTTATGTCATCAGGGTTTGCAGAATTGATGTAATGAATGAAGTCATGGAAGATTTAGTGAGTGTTCCTGATTTTTTTTTATACGAGGTATCAACTCTTTTTTATGTAATGCTGAACAGAGCCAGTGTCATTCAAAGTTTTTTCAGAGGTGTTTAATATCCTCATCAAAGCCAAATTGAATCTATTATAGGGATAGCTTATTCCATGCTGACTGAGGTATGTCTCTTTTCCTGTGCAGTTCTAGGAGGTTCATAACTTCAGCATTTGCCGCTAATCTTCTGATATACCTCCATCAGGAAATTCTGAAAGGGCAGCTCAGGCACTTTTTGCATGGCAGGGAACTCTCCCTTTAGGGTGTTGACTTCACAACTTCTATTTTCCGACACTTGTGCCACATGAACCGGTGTGCAAGGGAGATAAGTTATTCAAAGTATGGTGATATCTTCATGTGAAAGAGTCTTTGATCTAATTGGTCGCACATACTGGGCTTTAGTTAAGTTATTTCTTGATTATTTCAGACGCATACTCAAAAATACAGCGATTATTAACACTTAAGCACAAATTATTTAAAAAAAAAAGAAAGAAAAGATTATCGCAGACGACGATTGGCAATTACGTTTCTGAATTTCTCTTTTCATCTTGATTGCCATTGTCACAACGTCCTTCCGCACTTCTTCAGGTGTATCTTATCGAATGTTTCTGCTGAACTCGGAAATTTGGACAGAATTGCGAACGGAACCCTTAATTTACTAAATGGGGGTAGCATGCTCTCGTTCCATCAGCCATGACCGGATAGAACTCTTAAGTAACTTTTCGGTCGCCCACACTTAGAACTGAACCTAAAACCTTGAGGAGAATATCATGTTTATAATTAATTTTTACAGGTACTCTAATCACTGCGATAGTTCTAGCACGAAGTTTGAGGCTTAAACCTATTCTATTTCTGAATCTCTAATTGTATTCTGAGAGGATTATGAGGGCATGAATTCATTAAATTTATATAAAAACATAACAAATACATACCCTTTTAATGAAATTTATGTCATATGTATGAAGTTATCAAAGAAAAATAGTATCAGTGGTCCTGATCTCTACGTTACTTCTATAATATAAACCTTTCCTGTCTGTTTAAATGTATGTATGTATGTTTGTATGTATATATGTATGCCTAAAACTTTCGACAGCGGCGACGGATTTTCACGAGATCGATATCGTTTTAAAATCGACCCTTCGGACGACAAATATAAAAAAATGGCTAAAAACATTAATTCGTTCACTCTCAACTGGGCACTTTTCTACAAGGAGGTCGCTTTTTTCGCCAATATTTCCGAAAGTCATCCCCTCTTTTCGATTAACTAACCTTTATTAAAACCTTTGCCACTTTCGGTTTGGCAATGGACGCAGCGGCAAAGATGTCACATTTTTTTCACGTTTTTTTCCTCTTTCGCGGTACGGGTTCGAACCTGCCTGCCGACTATCACTTTTTTTTTACTTAACACACACGTCCAAACACTACGCGCCAGGCTAGTTCTATATAAATGAAGCATTGGAAGTGAACCCCTCTTAAAATGTAAAATACATATTTCAAATGTTAATGAAAGTTAAACCATATGTATAAGTCATTAATTTAGGGGAGCTTATTCCGACTAAATTAGTAGGCGAAAAAAACAGCAGGAGGGACAGTAAAAAGAAAGTGCTATGAGTATAATAAACAGGTTACAAAGTAGTAATGTTCATTCAATTCAGAGCAACATCGATTCCTCCGACACGTAGTTAATAAAACCTGGTTCTTCCGTTTAACATTCGCCAGATGAATAACGCTAGAATTTAAATCAAACTGATCAACACAAGATCCAGAAAATATAGACACCCATTCTATTAACACAATATATGGATAAAATATTGTGGATAGAAAATGTCAAATATGTCATCCCAACAAGACAAATACCGACATTTGTTGGTGATAATTTGTCACTAGATTAATTTACGAATAAATGGTGTTTGTATTCTTGCTAAAAAGCAAAATGTCGGAGAGAGCGTTCATATATGTTAAAGAACAAGCGTTTGATGTCCTGTCGAGGTTATACATACAATGCCCATATTTCTAATGACGTAAAGAGAACAACCCACCATAAAAAAATATCATTTTGTTTTAGCTGGGAATGCCAGACAATCACCCGGTATCTAAAAATTTCAATCGAGAGATCATTCAAAGATTCTAACTATTTCTTTGAGTGCAATGACTGGTATCTCTCTACCACTTGGTTCATCAGTTATATTTTCTAGGCAGTTTTCGAAATTACTTTTCGTCCGGTTGCTCCTATAATTATCGGAATGATTGAGATCTTCCTAAGATTCCAATTTCTTTTTATGTTGTACACATGACCTTGGTATTTCGTTTTTTTTCTACTCATCTCTGTTTAATCCAGCATCATTGAATCTATCATTTAATCCAGCATCATTTAATCCAGAATCATTTAATCCAGCATCATTTAATCCAGCATCATTTAATCCAGCATCATCGAATACACTAAATTCTACTAAGGTTGCTTCCTTCTTCTTCTTTTCCCATTCAACCATGTCACGCTTAATAGCTACATTTAAATATACATTTTAATCTGACCAATGAGAGGTTTACCAAGTACATAAAAAACTGAATTAATATTCTTGATATGATCAGTGCCAGCGTGTTATTTTTATTATCTTCTGTTAATGTAGAATCTACAAAATTCGTTGTCTTTGTATTCGATTAAACCATATAAACGGCGTCAGCTATTTTCACCGAGTTATTTTACTAATTTCGTAAAATCACGACAAACGGAAAAAATCCTTAGTTTGAAAAAGAAACACTGATATAATCCTGATTCTGTCCTCCAGCAACCGCTTCATTCTTTCTTCATCACTTTCCTGTTTTCCTTCATTTTTATATTATTATTTACCCTGGATAAACACACAGTGACGTCATTCATCAAAAGGCATGCGTCACTTCCGGAAGATGTGCTTTGACACAAAGGTTACTTCCGTCATTCTTAGTTCCTGTTTTCACCAGTTTCTCGAAGGGTAAACGAGATAAAAAAAATGTGATTTCCTCCGTTTCAGAAGAAGCAGTAAATGTTATGGCGGACCGTCCTGAAAGTATTACGTGATAGAATAAAAACGAATTCAGGACATGGTCTCAATATTTTTATTGTGTTGTTTGTTATTAGATTTCCTTGCCTCGATTTCAGTTTGCTTTGTCTCGTTTTCGTATTTCTTTGCCTCGTTTTCTTTTTTTTTTTCCTTTTGCTTCGCTTTCCTTTACTTTCGCCTTGTTTATTCTATCGTTCGTTGTTTCTTTTTTCTTTGGTTTTCTTTTTTAGCGAATTTCCAATTTTCGACTTGCTCGAATTTATCGTCCCGAGTTGTAGCAAGAAATCAGAAACGATTTTGCTTCGTTTTGCGAGGCGCATATTTAGCCGAAAAAAAAATACCGAAGGTTAACTGGAAGGGGAGGGGGTTTTAATAGCCACGTCTTCACAAAAGCACACACATGCAAGCGTGTGTACTCATAAATGCACACATGCATAGTCACTCACTAACTAGTAACACATAAATTGATACATCAACGTATATCTATCTTTATAAAATTAGATATGTTTATGAGATGTTTATATTACATGATTCTACAATAATTAACCGACCAGTAATGGATTTTCGGAATATCCAGATGTTTTAAGGCATCCAAATGTGCGCTATATTTAGTTTAAGTGTTATGCAAAATGTGTAAAAGACGTTCGTGACGATTCCAATATCTCTGACTTTCTGTTTTAACTTAAACAAGGCACAGTGCCACTTTAACGTTTGGGAGAAAATTCACAGGGATACTATGTAGGGATTTGAGCAGCCAGATGTCTGTTCACAGTACATTCGAACTTCTGCATGTTAATACAGCCAGGGAACAAGGAACCAGGAACCAGGAACTAAGTCTAGCTGTTCGAGGGGAAAAATATTTAAGTAGAAGGCCTTCCAGTGTCTAGAGATATCTTCAATGGTAGAAGTTTGCTGCTTGCCAAGTTAGTTGAAAGAATTTACGTCCAGGGGGTACAAGTGCTTTGCGTTCGTCGGAGCACATTCTATTAAAATACATGTAAAACAATTACAGGGATGCAACATTTCGGCGATGGGACAACGGTTGTAGTTTGAACAGTCCGGGATCTATTAGGATGGCGACTTTTTTTTGAACACTGTCTAGAGTAAGACACTAGTGGCACTTACACAAGCTCAGATGTGGCAAAAATGCCACACACATGGGCGATTAGTGGCCTTGTAAATATACAGGATACTCTCAGGTTGTAGTAATTTTCTATAAATCATTAAATAGTCCCCGAAGCTCAGTTTCATTTGAGTATTTAAGAATGTTTTATATTAAACATAGTATTGGCACACATTTTTTTATTTCAAAATAAAGATATTTGAGATTTTACTGAATTTGGCCCAAGGTTATTAGACACCAATTAAGCAATAATTTAATGAATTTTCAATCTTTTTTAAGACTCCTTAAGCTTAATCTTTAAATTTTAAATATTTCCTAGAGTCGAAATCATATAATATTTTGTGATCAAAATTGGAATAAGGATTCTATACACAAGGCTTAGTAACATTATATGTTGATTTTTGGTGGAATAAACCCGTTTCTGTTTGATGAATCATTTTTACTCGCCCTATGACGGATATTTTCCTAGTAACAAAAAAGAAGATATTTTCAAGGGAATAGGAAGCAGGACATTTTAATCAACTGCTAATAACAGCCACCATAACTTTTGAGACGCCACACAAAAAGGCGGGGTGGTACTGTGATTATCAAATAAGTAAAACTTAAAAACATAAATGCATGAATAAATATGTAAATAAGCAATAATTACGTTTCTGAATTGTTGAGATGAGGATTGGTTATGCGTATTATTTCGATTCATCGGACTACTGCTCTCATCTTAACACGATATGGAATAACAGATAATATATATACAGTAATAAGTAAAACAATATATATATATATACACACACACACACACACACACACATATATATATATATATATATATATATATATATATATATATATATATATATATATATTAGTGTTGGGGCGATTAATCGGAATCGGAATCGGGTATCGAAATAATCGGAACTTTTTGGGGTATCGGATTCAGTAGCGGAATTGGAAAAATTTGTGCTTATTTTCCGATGCCAAAAACGATTCTTTAAATTGTCTTTTTTTTATTTGATTTTAATTAAAGAAAAATATTCTACTGCTGATAGTAATACTAAAATAATGAATATCTATTGATTTTAAACAATTATTAAAACTAAAATCAATAGATCATCTGCCCATAAGTATCTTTTTACGTTTGAGAAAATATTTACACATTTAACATGTGTTTATACGGCAATAGGGAAAAATAACACATTTATAGTTAAATATGTAAAAGATTAGAAAGAATCGGAATTGGTAATTGTATTGGAATCGGGAATTTAATACGGAATCGGTAATGGAATCGTTCCATAATTCTTAACTTTTATTAAAAACGTATTATTATAACTTTATATTTAAACCAAATTCAGATTTATAATTTTATTCTATTTTTTATTCTCAACCCATATTACTTTCCTTATCAAGTAAATATTTTCCTTTTTATTTTGATTTTTTCCAGATAAATCTGCCTTACTTAAAAATTGCTAGGTTTATTTATGGTGTCTTTTACATATAAAAAAACACCCAATATTTTTGCTGATGAGGAGACTTTGTTTAAAAAACAACTATATGTCAAAATTATTGTCCGTAGCTTAATGTCTATTACAATAAAAACATTGTTTCCGAAACGATCGTACAAATTATTGACTTTGTTATTGTTCCTTCTTATGAAACAGATATTTTAATTTTTATGTTCCTTCTTATGAAACAGATATTTTAATATATATATATATATATATATATATACATATATATATATATATACATATATATATATATATATATATATATATGTATATATATATCATGCTACCCCCCCCCCCATGAAGTATAAAAAATCAATTCCGTCGAAATTCCCGAGTTTAATAGTTTGATAAAATTGGGAAGCAAATATGTCGTAAGTTTGCCATAATCTTTTTTAGAATTACAATTTATTTTCTTTTTTTCCCATTTTTCTCTTCCTCGCTTTTTACATTTTCTTTTAGATTGAAATGAAGATGAAGTATTTTGAAGAATCGTGAAGAATAAAAAAAATATATTATATATATATATAATAGATAGTTTAGTAAAGTTGTTTTAAAAGTAATTTAGAAATGTTAGAATTGTGTAAAAATACGTTTTAACTAATATTTTGAAGTATTCCATGGTTTACAGGCTTAAAGGGTTGAGTTTTCTTGGAGTTTTAAGAATTAGGGAATATCAAATATAAGTTATATTTGCAGAATTTAGTGATTTTGAAGAATTTTTAAAATGTTGATAATACTTACCGTTTAATGTGACGATGTGTTGATTTGAAAGTTTAAAGTTTTAGAATAAGTTGTTTTAAATATTCTAAGGTTTATTTAAGACCTATTTAAGCATTTTCTGCATTATTCTCTATTTTTTTTAAATAAAAATATTTTTTAATTCGTTAAAACAATATTTTATATAATTTTAGATGATTAAAAGATTCAGTGAAGCCTTATAGAAATATTAGAAACTTCTCATCCCTAACATATTAGAAGGGATACATTGTATGACATTATGAATTTGTTATATCTTTAGTAGGATAACCCGACTTTGCCCGCGATCGAATGATGATCAACGAATGTTTCACACTTCCATATTTTTATTGTCATCGAAATCGGTGAAATCGATCATTTTTCAATCAAATCGATGAATTGCCTGCTCGACTCTGGAATCCACCGCCGTGCACCACGGGAATTTTCACATGCCTCCTTGCAGTGACTTACTCTTAAATACACTGTAGTCTACATTACACTGTAGTGAACTTACGGTTGATTTTATGACAGTATTTATATCTAATGGCTTGAATTTAAGTTTAAAATGCTAGCGGGGATGCCCGGCGTTGCCCGGTTTTAGTAGGTGTAAAAAAAAAAGTGGTAGTAGCGAGGCAGGCTCGAACCAGTGACGCGAAGGCGAAAAAGAAAGTGAAAAAAAAAACTACCTGACGTCTTACCGCTACTCCATGACGTGACCGGAAGTTTAAAGCGTTCAAATTTAGCGTAGTTAATCAAAAAGATGACTTGCAGAAATGGCGTTCTTTTTAAACCTCCAGCAAGTCGTTTTAATGTGGGGGAAGGAGCAGCTCCCCTAAAAAAGGGGACACTCTGGCAGTATCCAAATAAATAGTAATTGTCTCAGTATGAAGGGTTTCCCCTACATTGACCAAGGACCAATTACAACACAGATACTACCCGACCGGAGGGCCAGACGCCAGGCATTTTAGTTTCGCTTTATTTATACGAAAAAGACAAACACTCGAAACGAGTATATATATATATATATATATATATATATATATATATATATATACATATATATATATATATATATATATTTATATATATATATATAACATGGTAGATTCAAGCGGTGTGTTTAGTACTTATCAGATTACCTAGCGGTAACAAGCTCAATTTGGATATAGAGCAACATAAATAGCAAGATTCAAAGAATCTCAAAATACAGTGTGTATTAGTCATAATTTCATATACACTGGACAGGAACCTCAAACTAAAACTTCACATTTTTGTTGCTACAATCAAAAAAAAAAAAAGAAAAAAGAAAAAGAAAAATAAAGAATTGAAAAAATTTGAAAAAAAACAACAAACAAAAAACCTTCATCATATCCAAGAAGAGGGGGCACTGTCAAAGGCCGGGTGAGTGAGTTTCGCAATTTTTTTTTAGATAGGAAACATCCAGTTCTGCAACCGTTTGATTTAAATAAAAATTATAAAAAATATATGTAAAAATATAATTATGCAGATAAAAATAATGCTACACTCTATAATAAAGAACGGTGTGCATTATATATATATATATATATATATATATATATATATATATATATATATGTAGTCTTGGAAGATTTTAAGCTTTAAAGCTATTCAACATTGTTTTTTTATAATTCGTTAGAAAACTATTTAGTCAGTAATTCATTCAATAACCTGCAATCATTGCATCAACTTGCTCTCTCAAATTCACTATAGTACCAGTAATAATTCATTCATTATTTATTCATTTATTTATATAAAATTAAATAAATATATGTAGTCTTATTTTGTAACGCAAAAGTCAGCGAGTAAACCACATACATTTTTCTAACCATTTGACGAAAAATTTTCCACAGGTGAGAGGAAGCGAGAAAGCAATAATCAAGATAGAAACTATCTTAGTTTTATTCCGCTGCCTGAAATGAATCGAAATAATTATATTATTAAGACGTTGATAGTGGCAGTTGCATCGCCAGTCATTGTTATAGTTTTGTTTATTAATTATCAATTTATTCATGTCAGAATCCGCCTGACTCTGTCCATATGTCTTTCTTCGAAAATGGTTCAAAAGGCATCAATTAGATAACTGAAAACAAGTAAAGTCTAGTATATTAACCTGACGAGGAGTTGCGCAACAACGACATAATCCTACCAATCTCATGATAAGAGCACAGAAGGTCACGCTAGTTGGGAATGGAGACAAATGCAAGGTTTAATTGCATATTGGTTAAGGGGCTTTCGATTTAAAAAAAATATATTTTTCTGAACATTTCCTTCGCACAAGACTATGTTTATTTCTTTTTATTACATTTAATGCTGAAACGTAATACCTGTTCTCAACGAATAATTGTATACGATTTGTTGGAGAGAATTTACTGTCTCACATGATAGCGATGAGAAAGTTGCTGGTTCTCAACTAAATTGGTCGGAAGTTGAGCATAATAGATCAACTGGTATTTGGACCTAGATGATGACTTGCTCAAGAGATGTTACGCTGGATCGTAGAAATCAATCTTGTTTTTACAAAGGTGTCACCTCTTATCAATGCCAAGAGACCACACGAGGATAAGGATTATTAAGTGTACAGTAATCAATGGGTCAGTAGCGTAATAATTTTTAGTAGTAGACATTTGGTAAATTGGATTACTTAAGGCGACTGCTCATCAAGAACTTGTTTACGTTGGACTTGAAGCAAACGATATTGTAGTCAGCTGGAAAGCAGGTAAACGGAACAGAGGTCTACAGGCGGGCAGTTCCAAGAAAGAAGCTTTGTTCATAGAATCCACGTTTAGGTTTAGGCACAGATAAAAAGTGGGGAAGATTATTGATAGTGGTATCAGATAGAAGACTGGTTTTCGTAAAAGTTTCGCAAAGGGAGACCACAGATTGGAGCTCGGACAAGCACTTGTCATGAGAATAAGGATAGCGCATGGCTCTAAATGGCTACTGGACCGAAAGATTTGAAGAATTCGATTTGGAACAATTTATAAGAAAGAACAGGAGATCGTTATATATTTTTTCAGTAGAAGAAATACAGAACAAACTCAAGTTCTTTTTTCTTTTACTAATTGTACCAAACACTTTACCAAATCTTTCGTCGTGACAAAACTTTTTTCTGCTCAAAGCATCGTAAATAATGAAGACTTTAATTTATTTTTTCTTTCTTGTCCAGCTTAATGTTTATCGTTTAGTTTATGAGTTTTCACTCAAGAAATTCGTCAACTTTTTATTCATCTGTTTTTCGAATTTTTTTTTTCGATTATTTTGTATGAATTATTTATTTGAACATTTTCGTCACGTTCGTTTCTTTTTATTATTTTAAAGCCATGATTAATTTTTCTCGGTTGTCTTTTTTCTTTTATTTTCTTCACTTATGCCCACGTCATTATATACACGTTTACTTCGGATTGTTTTTACTTGCAACGTCTTTGTTCCTTCATCTTTATTTTTTGTATGAACTTTTCTAATCAGACTCTTTATTTTTTTATCTTTCCGACTTTTTTTTTAGTTTCATGTCACCATTTCTAGCTTCTTTTCTTTCTTTTTTACTTTTCTTTTATTTACTTCTTCGTTTCGTTTATTTTTTTCTCTTTTTTCGTCATTCATTTCTCTTTTTCTTTTTTACTTTCGTTATTTTTCTGTTTTGTTCTCTTTTTATTTTTCGTTGTCTTCAGTTTCTTGATGTCAATTTACTTTATTTTACCCCGTTTTTACTTATTTCTCATCGCTTATATCTTCTCCCTTTTTAGTCCCCTGATAAAAGGAGGGTGGACCTGTAAATTCACCCTTGTCCATTCGTCCGTTCGTCTGTTCGTCCGTTCGCCCGTTCGTATGTCCGCACTTTTCTCAATAACTACGTCTTGGAATTTTTTGAAATTTTGCAGAAACATTAAACATGATATGAATAAAAAAGTCACAGAACGAATTTTTCGGGAAAGCTCCGATTGCCCCCCTAGGGGTGCCTTCCATGTTAAAATGGCTAAAAATGCCACTTTTATGCTTATTAAAAAAATGGTGCCTTGGATTTTTATAAAACTTTCTGAAAAGTTGTAACTAACTGATTACTATATGATTTAGTTTGTCTATACTTCGCAAACACTCTTGGATGTGCCTCAGGGGCTCTTTTTTGGCTAATAAAAAAACTCAATTTTTAGGACTATTTTACCATATTTGTCCATAATTTTCTGTGCATGTCTATATAGCAGTTTTGCATGGTGCTTAATTCAAATTTAAATATGTTAAGGCCTTGGGGTCTTTTGGGGCTTAATGGGGGGTTAAATAATGGACTTGGTGATTTCTTTTTTTTGCATGGTGCAGAACTCAATTTTACATATGTTAAGGCCTAAAACTGCACCGTTTGTTCATTTTCACCAGAATTTGACTCTCTGGAGAATTTTGGGATGATTGAGAGGGGAGCAAATGCTGAACTTAGTCATTTTTTTATGCCTCGTTCACTGTGCACTCACGGGGAGCCATCCATGTTTCACTTGTTTTTATTAATCTCACGCTTGTATTTATCTATTTAATTTCACCCCCCTTTATTTGCTTCATTTATTTAATTTTTTCTTTCTTTGCGTATCATCATCGTTGTCTTCAATTCCAATGTTAGCAACTGCTCCTCGAGCCATATTTTATTCGTTCTCCATCGTTTCTCATCCACGCAATGTACAAATTAGCACCCAACTGATAATCCGATAAATCCTTATTCTCAAGTGGATTTTTCGTCTTGATAATTGGTAACCCAGTACTATAAAAATGTTCTCTTTAGTTTATCTTTCTTCTCCTATATCTATTTCTTTCCTGTCATTTGTCTAAACTTTTTATCATGGTACTTATTCACATTGGCACTTATGGCGGCAATCAAAAGTAACGAAAATACAGAAAAGTTTTTATGCTGTCCGTACTCATTATAGAACGAAGACATATTCCAAAAAATTATGTAATTTGATCAAATATTTTTTTATTTAAGAAAATTAAGTTGTACGACTAAGCGAGTCATGGTCTTTTCGTCGGGTATAATGAAATCGTATGAAATAAATAAGGGTAAAAAAAAAAAAACTGAAATCGAAATGCAAAAGTAAAAAATCAGCCTTATGTTCAATACCATATTTACGACTCATAGTGGCGGAAAACTGATGCACTTACAATCTCTCTAAGTATGGTAAATTAAAAACATTAACAAAAATAAGCTACATTCCACGCATACATTTGCTAGCGTGCAAGGACAGTATCAGGACAAACGAACATATAATACCTTATCTTCCTTAAATGTAGAAGAAATTCTTGGGAGAACCAAAAACATATACTATACTATCTCTTGAATCTATCATTAAAATAATCCAATTAATAGAAGTAATAGTATAGCTTCGGTTTTCGACAGCCACGTATTAAATTTCCGTTAGTAATAAAATTGTTCAATTAACAGTTGTATAAGTATGGGTATTGCCGTGACAATCGTCATAGATAGCCTGTTAGCTGAAAATGACCTCATCGCCATAGGTCCTAGCAAGCAAGATAAGTGGAACACAGACTGTCGATAATGAGCAGACATTTTTTACAGAAAGCGTTAGAAAATTTCAAAATTGGATTAAAAAAGATAAACGTGATACTTTGTACTGAAACTCATCCAATATTAATAATAAAAATATTAATAATAAAAAACGAATTGAAAGGGAGAAAAGTTGTTAAAAAGTTTAAAAAGAAAAGGAATACAATTTGATTTGTATGTAACTGAAGTTTATTCAATAGAAATAAATAAAAATGAAGAATAAATATTTTTAAATCAAAAAACAATATTTTAAAAATCAAAACTGAAAAACGAACAATAAATTAGTTTAACTGAAAAACGAAAAATAAATTAGTTTAACTGAATAACGAACAATTAGTTTAAGTGAATAACAAACAATGAGTTAAAAATTAAATTTAAACAAATGTTAGTATAAACAAAGTTACTAAGGCAGAAATATTTCAAACATTGAATATTAAAACTTTTTCAAAAGTCTGCTGAAGAATTTAATTAAAAGTTTGATTTTTTCTTTTTCTAATATTTTTTTTTACTAATATTGTCATTCTCTTTGCGACAAAGATTGTTTATAAGGGAATTCGATGAACTCCATATCATCATTTTTTTCAATTTGCTGAATAGTGTGACCCTCATCACAAGAGTCTACATGAAATAATCGATTTTGATCAGCCAAAATATTTAAAGTTATGTGCATGGCTAATTTTCTCTGATGAATCGAATGTAAAAAAGAATCGCATTTTGTAAGTTTGTTTATAACTATATAATTATATAAGACAAAATTATTAGTTATATCATTTGGGTATAGCAAAGACCCTCTGTAAATACCCTGAAAGTAGCTGTTTAATTCATCTATTTCTTCAACAGCCTCTGTCCCGGATATTAAATTTTTGCAGCTATTGCATTTCAGTTTTTTGAAAACTGCATGACAGCAATAACCTGCTAAGTATAATATAACAGGAAGTACTTCCTTGCATTGATTAACATCATCTTCTGTTACATCTATGTTAAATTTATAAACATGTAACTCTTGCTCCCTTGTCATTTCATCCCAGTTAGTTTCTTTTAAATTTTTCAATCCAATAGTTCGATTTGGTAAGCTCAGTTTTAAAATTGACAACATTCTGAGTTTTTTTCACATTCATACACATGACGTATCGATATATTATACTGATCTCCACTAAGTTGTCGATACTTGCCAAGCCTTGCCTCATGGTTATCTGTCTGAAACTTTCCTGGTAATATATACACCATATTCAGTACATTTATACAATATTTAGTCAATTCTAAAATTGCGTAAGTAGTATGGTGCAAAGCAGTATATGTTTCCTTTGTTAACTTTCCAGTTCTTCCAGGAATGCTATTCCAAGTTTCTAACTAGTCACAGAACACATTTAGGAAATTATAATTATCACTATTTAATGTAAGTGGATTAGCATATTTATTACGAAGTCGACAACCTTTATATGGTGTTTTCACATTCACTATTGTCCATCAAATATAAAATATTTGAATATATTCTGCGATTTCTGCATAATTTGGCAAGCATTCCTGTTTTCCTAAGGTTAGCAAACCTTGAATAGTATATTCGTTGAAAATTTGCAAAACCAAATTAACATTTTGCCTTTCAAAAGTAGTCGGAGAAAGAGCTTTTGAAGTCAACTTATAGCAATATTTCATAAGTGATTGAGATTATAGGGCATAAAATTTATGTAAATCGCATTGAAATTTTGCAGAAATAATAATTATCGAGATATAAAAAGTTGTTTTATGCAGTGCATTCTTTGACGGCCATCTTTATGGCGCGCGCGTACGCGCGTAAAAAAGATGTCCGCCAAAGAATGCAATGCATAAAACAATTTTTATATCTCGATAACTACTTATTTCTGCAAATTTTCAATGCGATTTCCGTATTCAGGATAGTCAAAAACTTATATAAGTAGTCATTTAAAAGAAAATTGTGGAGGTGGATCTAATCTAAAAATTTACCTATTTTTCTTTCATTTACTATTAATAGTGTACGCACCTGTTTGGCCATAAAAGTATGAATTAATCCAAATTGTTATAAAGCTTTAATTTAATGGTAACCATCTTACAGCTGGAAACTTCAATACAACAATATAATTTGGTAAATAAATAAATCGGTATTTAAGCAGTTTACGTAACTAATAACAGGTATTAGTGCAGTTTAACATCTACAAACAAATTGTTTTCATTTTAGAAGAGTTCCATCCACGCAACGTAAAAGTTGACAAAGCCTTACCTCCTCCATGTGCCGAAAGTGGATTTTTAAATTTGCTTGCGAATGTTAAACTGCAGAAGTGCCTAATAAACTTATTTAGAAACCTATTCTTAATTTAAGGAGAGGGGCGGCTTAATTTATTCTCATCTAACAATTTAATAAGCAAAAAATAGCATAAAAAATTGGGAAATTTCTGTAAATTAACAAAAGTAAAAAAAAAGGAGAAAAATACAAAAAAAAAAAGATATTTTTTTACGACTTGGCCCAGCGTAGTATAAACACCCCCAACCTCCCCATATTAAGAACGGCTTTCGGAATAAACACCCCCTGAACCTCCCGATGTTAAGGTTGGGCTGTTTATTCCGAAAGTCGTTTTTAACATGGGGAGGTTGGGGTGTTTATAATACGCTAGGGCACGTCGTAAAAATTTACGATTTAAAAAATAGCACGGATCACTCTGCATTAGCACACACACACACACACACACACACACACACACACACACACACACACACACGTATATATATATATATATATATATATATATATATATATATATATATACATATATAACTTTTTCAAGCCTGAAGAATCCTATAAATATTGCACAGTAAAATAGTTGAATTAAAAAGATAAATGCGTTTTCTTATTTAGAATTATTTAAACAAGAAATTCCGTTTATACGATATCGCTTTTATTAAATTGTTAGGTGAAAGTACATAATATTTTCACCATACTCCCCATTTTAAATAAGTCTCTAAATAATAATTTATTATTTCAGCACATAACTTAAATTACATGTAAAATTCAGTTTTTAAATACATACTTTCATTTTTATTTTAAAATACGTTTAAAAAAATAAATAAATAAAAATAAAAAGGCGCGTTTTTTTAATATCTCAAACATTTTAACACTTACTCTGCTATATTTAGATGGAGTAAACTCCTTTCTTTTTATTGCATTTATCCACTGGTAAATTAGTTCCTTTTTTTTTTTTTTTTGAGAAATGAAAACACGGTAACTTTTGGTCAATTTTCGTAGTTACCTCGGCATTTTGGAACTATACATCTCGACGGCATGTTTAAATTTATTTAACCCTCCAAAACTTTAAACCAACTTCCGGTTCAGTCATGAGACATGTGACCAAATTTCAACAGACCGATGTTCATGACATCACCAGACTAAATTATAGTCGTCGCTAGGCCATCATATTACGGTAGCCACGATATTGCTCCAGACAAAACTGTCTTTTGCCGACGCCATTAGCAACCAGAAAACAACGAATTAAAACTACCGGCGTCAAAATCAAAACGAGGCCGATGTTCAACATAAAAAATATAACAACAAAAAAACGATACTGTATGTTTTTTACCACTGTATGTTTTTTACCTCGAGTTATTTATTTTCTAACGTAAAACATTATGAATTTTTAAATTAAATTTACGAGAAAATTTATTTTTTTTCAATAACTTGTTTTTTAACATAATAAATGTATAATGGGTTTTACAGTTTTTCGTTTTATTATTAAGAACTGTTAGAGCTTTTGAAACAGAAAACAATCGACTTTTTCGAGGTTAGGCTTTGTTTAAGGTAAGTTTTGGATGTGGTTTAGTGTTAATTTAGGGCTATGTCAGTTCACTTAGCAAACTTTTGTCTTCAACCATATTAAGTGTTATTCAATTTACAGTTAAAATTGTTGTCCGCTTTCGACCGTTCTCATTAGGTAAGCACTTCGACACCATTCAGCTGTTCACGTAAACGGACGGAAGACGCCGAATAAAACGGTGGTTTTACCTGGTTCAAAAGCTGTACCGATACCTTTTAAAACATTTAATTGAATATAATACCTTCGAAATGATTGTTTGTTCGAGTCTGAATTATTTTCAAATGTTTACTATCTGAAAAATGGAGATAACTCTGTATTTATCCATGCATAGTTTTCTTTTAATGAAAAACAATAATGGGGATGCATAATTTAACAAAAAAAAAAATTAAGAAACTGCAATTAACATAGATACAGGGCATAGTCGGATAGAGACAGCGAGTAGCATATATACATTTTTTGTTTTATCTAATCTCGAAGTATAATAGCTATGAAGTGGATATTGTTACGGAGGAACGCGTTGTCGTGCATGGAATGAATTAGTGAATATGTTTTTCCGTGATATAAGCGTTGTTTGAATTTAATTTGAAATATATAAGCTAGGAAAACCAATACCTGGAGATTAAAATAAATACATATTTATTTGTTAAAAATTTATTTTCGGCGAACAAAGCACCTTTATCAGGATTAGAATCTTGACTAATTTATTTCATGCGCGATCGCGACTTCCTCTTGATTTAAACATTTTATGAAGACAACAGGGTTTTACTTTTTCTGGTGATACCATGCAACGAGGAGAGAAAAAATACATACTCAAACTAATTCTAATCCTTACTCAGGCGCTATGCATGTCGAAAATTTGATAAATAAATAAATAAATGTTTGTTAATTAAAAACAAGGCCGATAGCCATTATTCGCGTGCTCTCGTGTAATGAATGAATGCGTGAATGTAGGATTAACATGGGATTCTTAAAGATAAACTAAAATGACCGAAAAATGGGCAAAAATGACTTAAATAAATAAAAAGTAAATGAATAGAATGACTTTACTGAACTTAAGGATGAATTGAATGCTTAAAAAATAACTGGAATCCTTCAAAAACAACTTGTAATGATCTGGAGAATGACTTGAATGGCTTTGAGACTGACTGGCTGTAAGGTGGGTGATCATTTTACATTAAATTAATACAGATAAGTGATCCCCCACTTTATATTGCAAAGTTACAAACATAAGTACAGCATGTAGTAAGAACAGATACTACACTTTGATCTTGAGCAAAAGGCCAAGAAAAGGTGGGTATTTATTTGATCCCCCACCGAGCAAATTAGGTGCAAGGCCGATTTTTAATGTGAAGAGTGAAGGGGAAATGGGGACCATATCCCCGGGGAGTAGGAGAGCTGGATAGTGACAATTGGTATGAAGCGTTGCTCCAACATTTGCCAACGTCATATATGTGGAGTTGCCCCCACATATGGTATTTGCTTGCAGTATCTGCCGGAACAGATGGTATTTATTTGCTCCCCCACCGAGCAAATTAGGCACAAGGCCAATTTTTAATGTGAGGAGTGAAGGGAGGGGGAAGGGAAAGAGGGGACCAGCTCCCGAGAGGTGGGAAATGGGAGCTGGTTAAAGGTCAGGCATGTGGGGTTGCCCCCACATCTGGTCTTTGCTAGTCATAGCTAGTCATAGCTATACATAGCTTGCAGTATCTGCCGGAACAGATGGTATTTATTTGCTCCCCCACCGAGCAAATTAGGCACAAGGCCGTTTTTTAATGTGGAGAGAGAGAGAGAGAGAGAGAGAGGGGGGAGGGAAAAGGGGGACCAGCTCCCGAGAGGTGGGAAATGGGAACTGGATAGGAACTGTTGGTATGAAAGGTTGCGCCTACATTGACCAAGGTCTGATATGTGGGGGTAACCCCACATATCATCTTTGCTTGCAGTATCTGTCGGAACAGATACTACACTTTGAGATATTAAATCTTTTATTCATGTTAAAAATACAGTCAAAATCAACGACGAACAAAAAACTTAGGCACATGGCCAACTCAAAAGGGGGATTGTGGGGTTCGTTGGTCATCCTTGTCACTCCAGAACTAAACAAAATCAAAAGTTTCTCCCAGCTAGTATCTTCTTTCACCATAATACCGCATTCACCCTTTCATATTGGGGGACGTCCTACTTAACTCCCAGTTTCTAAAACATTTTTTATTGACGTATAAAAACAAAAAAGATACTTTGATATTGGCCAAAAGGCCAAGAAAAGCTTTAAAAGCTAAGAACAGCATCTATTAACAATAGACCTTTGATCTTAAACAAAAAGGCCAAGCACAAAAGTGTTATGAACAGACCGATCGACCAACCGACCGACCGACCGACCGACGGAGTGACTTGCACGCGACTAAAAACAGGCATTGTATTGACTTCCTACACTTAAATTTAAATCTAAATAACGCTTATATCACAGACAGAAAACTTTCACTAATACACACACACACACACACACACACATATATATATATATATAATATATATATATATATATATATATATATATATATATATATATATATATATATATAGTTGTGCGCAAAAGTATTCGACCCCTACCAAAATTGTCTTATTTCTTTTAATGGATACTTTAATAATCTTTAAAACTTTCTTTAACGACTAAGTTCGAATAAACTGTATAGTTTTCAACAAAAAATAATAAAAAGTAATTAGTGCTTGATAATATAAATAAATTTATTTACAAAAATAAAAATATGGATGTTGCAAAAGTATTCGACCCCTTTTCATTAATACTTGGTTGAAACTCCTTTGACCTTGATTACTGCAAGTAAACGTTTCCTATAACATCTAACGAGACTTCTACATCTGTCCACTGGAATTTTAAGCCACTCTTCTTGACAGTACTGTTTTAATTCAATCAAATTAGATGGTTTTCTTTTATGTACCGCAATTTTTAAATCATGCCATAAGTGCTCAATCGGATTTAGGTCTGGAAGGCCATTCTAGAACTTTCACCTTATTATTCTTTAACCATGCCTTAGTGCTCTTTGAAGTGTGTTTAGGATCGTTGTCCTGTTGAAAGGTATACCTCCTTCCATGCCCCAATGGAACAAGATTTTCTTTCAGTATGGACTGATATTTTACTGAATCCATTCTACCATCGATTATGGTTAATCTTCCAGTTCCATTTATACTGAAACAGCCCCACACCATGATTGATCCACCTCCATGCTTAACGGTTGGAACGGTATTCTTAACATTATAAGCAGTATTTTCTTTTCGCCAAACATAGCGTTGCTGGTTGCGTCCAAATAGTTCCACTTTCGTTTCGTCTGACCAAATTATATTATTCCAGTAATCAATAGGCATTTCTAGGAACTTTTTTGCAAAATTTAATCGAGCCTTTTGATGAGCTTTGGAAAGTAAGGGCTTCCTTCTGGCAATACGTCCATGCAATCCGGCACGATTTAATGCCCTACGAATAGTTGACAAGTGTACATCTGAGCCAGCATTCTTCAAATCGTTCTGCACGTCCTTTAGGTAAGATTTAGAGTCTATTGAAACTTGTCTAACAATTTTCCTAGCCCCACGTGTCGTAATTTTTCTTGGACGACCTGATTTTGGAAGACTTGATACAATCCCTTTTACTTTCCATTTTATGATAATGGACATAATATTCGACCGTGGTATAGAAAAACGTTTGGAAATTTTTTTATGACCTTCTCCAGACTGGTAGGCATCGATTACTTTCTTTTTGTCTTCAGAGTACTCCTTGTTCTTTGTCATAGTTGCAGATTTGTGGACGTTGAAAAAGATTTTTTTTTACTTAAAACAATTATTCAATCATTCAATATGGCATTGAAGTTCAATTTGAACTGATTTTAGATTCAATACAGTCATAAATATTATTTATAGGAAATAAATACAAGGTCAGACTAAAATAATAAACTTAATAACACTTTTATTTAAACTTTAGATTAAAGGGGTCGAATATTTTTGCAACATCCATATTTATATTTTTTGTAAATAAATTGATACATATTATTAATCTCGAATTACTTTTCCTCATTTATTATTGAAAAATATACAATTTATTCATAATTAGCCGTTAAAAGGCGTTATGAAGATTTTTGAATATAGATTCAACGAAACAAGAAAATTTAGACAGGGGTCGAATATTTTTGCGCACAACTGTATATATATATTCCGTACTTAGATGTATATGTATTTAAGATTGATATGACACTTCATCATGGACTATAGGTTCTCCTCCTTCCTCTGTCTTCCTTCACTTCCCCCGTGCACGCACATCTTTTTAACTACTCTGAGGAAGATCGAAGGTAGAGTCGAAAGTATGTTTTTGTAAAAAAGGTTTGTAATTTTTTTCATAACATTTTGTATTCCTGCACGTCACCAATACAAAAAGAATAAAGAAAAGTTATAAACTTTTACCATTTTCGCATCCATTTTTATGAATTTTCATATATATATATATATATATATATATATATATATATATATATATATATATATATATTCAATTATGCTTGCGCGTAGCGCAAACGAAGGCTAGGCTATGAAATGGAAAATAGTCCCAGAGTTCAGGGGGTAATACCATACAAAAGAAATCAGACAAAAATACTTTTTAGCCAATAAACACACAAAAAATGCCCCCTCTCACTGGTGACCAGAAAGTGGGTACACATTTAAAGTTAAATTTACATGGAAAAATGATCACCCACTTTCGAAAAAGTAACTTCTTCATATGATGAAAACTATGTTTTTTTTTGCGACGGAAACGGTGCGGTGTAAAGATTTGTTTTTAGCACACCGAAATCCACAAAAAAAGTAAGTACGGACCTTAAAGTAAAATAATACCAATTGTTTCGTTTCGTCGATTAATTTATTTTTTCTTCGTTTACAAAACTTTAGTAGCCGGAGAAATAATACAATAATTTTTTAAATGCATACAAAGCAGAAATCTAGCGTGCAATAACTTTTTTTTTATTATTGTTTATTATTGTTTGACATTCTTTCCTTTTGTTGAAATAATTAATTACATCACATTTTCCTTGCATGTAACTTTTTCTTTCAGCTGGTTTGCTAAGATGGTCAAATTCCTTTTACTGGTATTGATAATTTACAGAAATTCCTTAATTGATATAGAAATGATATTGATATAGAAATTGTATAAATATATATATGTATAAATATATATACGTCTAAATATATATATATATATGTATAAATATATATACGCATAAATATATATATATATATATATATATGTATAAATATATATATATAAATACATATATATAAATATATATATGCATAAATATATATATATATATGTATAAATATATATGTATAAATATATATATGTATAAATATATATATATGTATAAATATATATATATATGTGTAAATATATATATGTGCATAAATATATATGTATGTGTATTAATATATATATATATGTGTAAATATATATATATATATACCTATATATATATATATAAATTCGTATTCCTGTCTGTTTGTTTGTTTGTTTGTTTGTTTGTTTGTGTGTTCACAATTTGATTAATATATGCAAAAGGTCCGTTAGTCTAGTATTTCATTTATTTCTATATATGGTATGATTCTTTAAAAATATACAATTAGGAGGTCACCTCATTTGTTTATTATATTAAGGAAAATCAATTGTACTATATAGCTGTATGTTAGTTTAAGTTTCTAGCGAAAGAGTTTTTTTTTTAAGTTTTTCTATTAAAGATTGTTATTTCATTAACTCTAAATAACAATTATATCGATAATATATTTAATTATATTTATTTGGAATTATTACTTCCGACATCGATTTATTATCGAGTATTTATATATTTATATATTAGTTTTTTTATATTCCGAAGTTTGAAAGATAAAAAAAAAACTCTTCCCAAATAAATTAATTTGGTAATCGCAATATGTTTCTGGCGTGGAAAAATAATTTCGTGTAGACAAAAAGATGTTTTGCTTTATTTTTAAATATTCGATAGTCTTGCATAATTTGACCCGGATTCTCGGGAATTTCCATCAAGCATGGATCGGGCGAGACCGGCAATCATTGGTTTAAGCCGAGCGTTGAAATATATGCTTTAAAAACAAACAAACTGGAAAAAATAAAAATGTAAATAATCAAAAAAAACAAAAACCTACCTTTAAAGGACTGAAAATATTTTTATTTATTTTATATATTTTGTTTTGTTTTTTGTTTTTTTTTGCAAAATATTTATCAACAGAAATTTTGTTTTCTTTCCTTCAAGAAAAGATAAAAGTTTCACATTTATTCACCATAAATTCTTAGGTGTAAGTACAAGTTGTTTTTTAAAGACTTTTTGTTCAGTCAACTTTTTTGTGGAGGGGGAAGAAATACGTAAAAATATGCTTACGAAAAGCGTAAGTTGTTAGATAAAAGTGTTAGAGATTGGACCGAGAGAGAGAGAGAGAGAGAGAGAGAGAGAGAGACGGAGGTGTGTATATTGAGACACGTTGACCGGAAGTAAGGATCAGCTGATCGGATTGCGTGTGAGTCACGAGATCAGGTTAGCTGAATCGTGAAGATTTGCTTTGGGCTGAGAAGACGACGGATGGCTTCACAGACGCCTCCTCCCCTTCATTGGAGAGATGCTGACGTGTACAACGCAAGCCAGAGATTCACTTTCCATCCTTCTGCGAGACATCTGGAAAGTGAAATAAACTATAAAACCAATTCCTTGTCTTGGAGTGATTGAATCTTTGTCCCCACAACAAGTACCAGTTTCCCTCCGGAATAAATTCAGATGGACTAACATCCAACGCAGAAAGGTATGTCTTAAAATACATGTACCACACAGACACAACGTATATGAACAAATAGACAGAACAACTATATGATACCACAACGTAAACTCTGACTAGACGTTTATACACGATTCCCTTTATGATACAAAACAACAAAAGTACAGGAAAAAATGTAGTTTTTTTCAAGAAAACTTAATATCTTTATTTTATTTTATTTATTTTTTATGGCTGTTCATTACCGGTGGAAGAGCCTTCTCGACTGTTGAACGGCCATCGATGGCAAAGAGGGAAGAGATAGGGTAAAGGAAATATGTAAGTATGCTCCGATATAATACCGCATTCCCTTCGCATATTTTTAAGGTTAGCCATTTCGGACGACCATAAATAAATGATTTTTACTATTGTTAGAACCTCACCTGGTGGAGAAGGTATCACATACTTCTTTTTTTGGCCGATTACATTTACATGTTTTTATCTGTTCTTTTATTTTTGAAATTGTTGTGTATGTGTGTGGGGGATATCTACGTTACCCATGATGAAAATGATTAATATCTTTAGTATAGTAGGTGTGTTCAAAACGCAACGCCGGGTACCCATGCTAGTATACATATAAACACACACAGACACAGACACACATATATATATATATATATATATATATATATATATATATATATATATATATATATATATATATAAATTTGATAAGGTACCCGTGGTCTTGTGGTAAAGACATTTGACTATTTACCGTACGATGACGAGTTCGACCTAAGTCTTGCTATACTGATGAGATATGAAACTTCGAAACATGCGTGTCTATGCATAACCTACTTTTATGCACGTAATAATATATATATATATATATTAATTAATATAATAAATCAATAATTACAATCAATACATCCTAAAAATGTAGAGCGACTAAAATGTAAACAAAGGGCAGATAACTTAATTAATCCACGGAAGTAGAGTGCATCTATTCCGTCAACCAGTAACGAGTAGAAATCTTAAGTAATTCTTGATTATTTTTTGGTATCGTTCATAGAAGAGTATCGTTTGTACAAGAGTATCGTTTGTACAGGAGTATCGTTTGTACAAGAGTATCGCTTCTACAAGAGTATCATTTGTACAATAGTATCGTTTGTACAACAGTATCGTTTATACAAGAGCATCGTTTGCACAACAGCACCGTTTGTATAAGAGTATCGTTTATATAAGGGCATCGTTTATACAAGAGTATCGTTTGTACAATAGTATCGTTTGTACAAGAGCATCGTTTATACAACAGCATCGTTTGTATAAAGCATCGTTTGTACAACAGCATCGTTTATACAAGAGTATCGTTTATACAAGAGTATCGTTTGTACAAGAGTATCGTTTGTACAAGTGCATCGTTTGTAATGAGTATCGTTTGTACAAAAGCATCCTACCATGATGATTTAACATATACCTCCGTTTAAATATTACTATGCGTACAGATTCTGGAGTTCCACATGAATACGCTCGAGTTATACGAATCACACCTGAACAAGATCGAAGGTGATATTGGCCGAAAACATTATGCGAATTACATCCAAGGTGAAAACAATAGTCCAATAATCCAAATATTACAAATTACTATTACTTGTCTCAAAACTTAGATTAATGTATACCTTGATTCGAGTAAAGCAACTGGCCCTGATGGTATTCCAATTATAGTACTCAAAAAACTTCAACCTGAATTAGCGCCCATACTTACAAAACTGTTTAAACGTTGTCTTAAGGAGAATAGTTTCCCATCTCCCTGGAAAATCTCATCAGTATGCCCTGTATTTAAGAATTCAGGTGATCGCTCACCCCCCTCTCAGTACAGACCAATAAGTCTCCTGTGCGCCATGAGTAAGTTGCCAGAATCTGTGTTAAATACAGAAGTAATCAAACATCTCAACAAAAATAACCTTCTTAGTGACACTCAATATGGTTTCCGTTCTGCTAGATCTACAGCAGATGTCCTTACAGTTATATCGCATAGGATTAGCAAATCTCTCGACGGTGGCAATCTTTCTAGGGCAATTGCTCTTGACATATCTAAAGCCTTTGATAGGGTATGGCATAAAGGTTTACTTCATAAGATCGCTAGCTATGGTATAGCTGGAAAAGTCTTCTCAATTATTAAATCATTTCTTTCTGATAGGTTCATAAGAGTAGTAGTTGAGGGGCAAAAATCAGAAGCTCACAGTATTAATGCCGGTGTCCCTCAGGGATCCATCCTGGGCCCAACTCTTTTCCTGATCTACATTAATGATCTTCCAAATCATATCCTTACATCATTTGTAGACATTTATGCTGACGACACTACCATTTATGGTACTACATCTAAGACAGTAAACGACCAAGTTCTCTCCAATTCTCTCTCCTCTGATCTTGAGCACGTAGTACAATGGGGAAAGGAGTGGCTGGTTACTTTTAATGCATCTAAAACCAAGCTTCTCTCTTTACATCATCAACATTCTAATTCACATTTGTCATCAATTGAAATGAATGGCTCTCGTCTTCAGGAGGCCTCAAGTTTTGACAAGATTCTGGGCTTGACCATTACTCCTGATCTTAAATGGAACACGTATATCAAATCTGTTGCCAAGGCCGCTGGAAAAATGGTGGGATCTTTCTATCGATCCAGTAGATATCTCACTGCTGATGCTATTCTCTACCTATATAAGAGCCAGGTACGTCCAAGGATGGAATACTGTTGCCACATCTGGGCAGGAGCTGCTAGAAAGGACTTGTCCTGCCTTGATAGAGTTCAAAATAGACTTCGTAGCCTCGTAGGAGATGTCCTTTTCTCCTCCTTGCAACCTCTATCTCACAGAAAGAGATGTTGCGAGTTTGTCTCTGATGTATCGTTATTTTCATGGAAAGTGTTCAACTGAGCTTCAATCTATGGTCCCCCCTCGCCAAACTTTCACAAGAAACACTCGTCTAGCTGTAAACACTATCAATAATTTCCCCCTCTCTTTATCTGTGCCTAAACCTAAACGTAGATTCCATGAACAAAGCTTCTTTCTTAGAACTGCACGCCTGTGGAATTGTCTTCCGTTTTCCTGCTTTCCGGCTGACTACAATATGGTTGTGTTCAAGTCTAAAGTAAATAAGTTCTTGATGAGCCGTTCCATATAAGTTATTAAATTTACCAAATTTTCATTACTAACTATTACTATATTGACCAATTTCTACTGTACACTCTTTAACCCTTATCCTTGAGTGGCCTCTGGGCCTTGATAATGTGGTGATGCCTTTGTAAAAAAAAAAAAAAAAAAAAAAATTACCCCTTATCCCTTAATGGCCTTCGGGTCTTGATAAGTGGTGATTCCTGTGTAAAAACAAACAAAACAAAACTTTTGAAGCGCATTATGGTTCTTTTAAATTAATGATAGAATCACTAGCCTAATAAGTTCTGCAGTGTCTACCAAGTTCCACTCTCCGTTTTATTGCCGTAATGTAGCATCCGTTTGACAAGTACTTTCACAGAATATGCTCCGATTAATTTACAACACGTGCACATCCCTCTCAACACAAATAGCTCTTTTTAACTAGTCAAGCAGCAAAATCCCATCCCTTTACTTTAGAGATGCCCAGGTACCAGAAACTTTCTAATCTAATATCTTTTTTCTTTGGATTGCTTTAAATAGGAATCATCTGCCTCCCTCCTGTTTCTCTGATCGTAACAACATGTGGAAATTTAAAGGTAATGTGAACAAATATCTACACCTATTTATCCTTCCACATAGAAGCATTTAAGAAACAACTAAAACCAGTAGCTACTAGTGAATATAGTTTGAAAATGTAGGTTACATCGTTGAAATTATGGGTTCTAAAAACGTTTCAATTTTTAAGAAGTTGAACTCTTTCTGTTTAGTAGGTATTAAAAATCGAAATCTGCTCTGATTTTGTGAATCAGCATAATTTCCTGAAATATACCTTTTCTCGATTCATTCATCTCTTCCGTCCTTTCTATCCTCTTTTCATTTGCCCGACATAGCAAACCATTATCCGGCAATTTGTTCGAAGGCATCTCTTTATATTCGCAAACATGCCGTCTTTAAAGCAACTTCATTTCTTTTTTTTTTAATCGTCTTCCATGGCAAACCTTTTTCTTCTCATAAATTTGAAATTTCTTCAAAGGAAACATGTGAAATGAAGTGAGACTTGTATTCGTGTCCATGGCTAATGGCGTCGTCGACGTCGTCGTCATCATCATCATCATCATCATCACCATCATCATCATTAGTAGTGGTAGTAGAAGCAGCAAAACCAGAACAGTAACGGAAATCAAATATGCCTGTTTAAAAAGAAGCAAGAAAAATAAAAGAAAAGAAAAATGCAAATCAGCGATTGCCCGGATGTTTCTGAATCATGTAGTCAAACCGATCCCAGTAGGAAAAAAAACCGAATATCCATAATCGGTAAGAATTACAGAGAGAAATAAAAGAAGAGAGAGAAGAAAATTTCCGACGTTCTTGGAGAAAGAAGAATTTTCTTTTGAAGACCTTGTAGAATATAAAGACATTCTGGAGAGTTTTTACCATAAACAATCCCAGAAAACATTTAAAAAAATCTGATAAATATTAGTCAATTCATAGAAAAACAGGGTTCAGAGATCGAAAAAGAAACAGGAAAAGGATCAAAGGAAACGCGAACGGATATTCTGAAGATACGTCCATTCACTCTGCAATTGTAACGATGAAGAGACTATTTGAAAGTTGAGCGTGACAGATCTATGAACGAACTGTTTAAATTTAAGCGTGGCAGCCCAACGAAAAGGCTATTTCAAATTAAAGTGTCAGACTGACAAAACAACTATATATAAGTTAGGCGTGACAGATCAGCGAACAGACTAATTACAACTTGAAGAAAACAGACTGATGAACCTCCATTTAAAACCTAAATTTGACATACTATACTATAATGCTATTTTTTCTTACTGTTTTTTTTTTTTACCTCAAACAAGGCACAGTGCCACTAAATCGTAAGGGGCTACTTTTTGGGATGCGATTTGCAGGAATACTATGTAGGGAGTTGGGCAGCGAGATATCTGTTAACAGTCAGGGAAGCAGGCTCCTGGGAGGGAATTCCAAAATCTAGAATATCTAGAGTAGAATCTAGAATCTAGAATAGAAGGTTTTACGACATCTAGGGATCTATACGGTGTAGGAGTGAGATTTTCCTGCTTGTCTGGTTTGTCGGGAGTATTCACGTCGAGGGGGAACTAGTGCTTTAAACTTGTCTGAGCACTTACCATTAAAGTACTTGTAAAACAAGCACAGAGACGCTACATTTCGGCGATGGGACAAAGGTCGAAGCTGGATCAACAGTGCGGGATCTATTAGTTGGCGATTCCTTTTTTAACCCTATATAGGAGCGAGAGACTAGTGGCAGATACACCAACCCAGATGTAACAGCAGAACTTCGAATAATGGAACGTGACAGACCGAAAAACATGCTATTTCTCGCTTAGGTGTGGTGCGAAAGAAAATGTTATTTCAATCTTAAATTTGACAAATCAACGAAATGGCTACTTTTAATTAAGCGTGACGAACTAACGAAAATACTTTTCAGCATTAAGCATGACAGACTGACGGGAATACCATTTAAAACTTAGGCGTGGGAGACTAACAAAAATGCTATTTTAATTTAAACTTGACTTACGAACAATACTGCTATTAAAACTTAAGTGTGTGATACGGCCGAAAATGCTATTTAATACTTAAGCGTGACAAATTAAAGACAATTACAATTTAAAAACTTACAAAAAAAGTAGAATACTATTTAAGACTTAAGGTGACAGGCAAAATGATGTGTCAATATTTAAGCATGACAAAAAGTTAAACGTGATACACCAGCAAAAATACCACTCAAACTTATGACAGAGCAATGAATATGCTATTAAAAACTACGAAACTGCTTCAGTGTTATGCAAACTCATGCTTGGCATATCAGAAGTAGTGCTAGTAAAACTAACAACACTGTTATTGAAAACCTAAGCAAAGCAGAAACTTAAGCTTGTTTAACTAACAAATGTACTATTGCTATTTATTGGCTTTTCCAGGAAAACAAAATGCGACAAAAGGTTGTTTTTTATCTGGTACTTTGCAAGTAGGCAAAAATGCCTTTGCATAAGAGGGTTTCCTTTACATTAACCAAGGACAAATTAACTTAAGTGTAGTACCAGAACATACACTACACTATGATCTTAGCCCGATTGACAAAAAGCTATTTCTGTCTTACACGTGACAACCCAACTTACTGATAAAATATTTCACGAACAGCAAATCTAAAAGCAGACCGACAGACAGAGCCTCTAGCTGTGATGGAAAACAGCCTATATAAATGGTATAAAAGTCAAATATCGATTTCATGAGACTAACATCTATGACGTAAGTGGATTCACAAGAATTTGTCCTTGGAACAAAGTTTGTAAATAATATAGAAATATACACGAGTCTCTGTTCTCATGTTGCCGTCGTGGTATGACTATATCTAGCTATATATGCATACTAGCGGTGGAGGATGTTCCGAGTTAAGGATACCGGGATGCCATCGTCCCATAATTCACCGTCGCTCTTAGGTTATTCGTTACTTATGCTGTTCTCTCTGAGACATCTAACGAACTAGCCTCCTTCTCTCGCCCGTTTTAGACATGTGATATTACGTCCACATCCGACCAAGCAGATTAAGGCAACATTTGTATGCAGACTCCCTGACCCGATGACCTCAGTTTCTTGTATACGTATCAAAGTTGACTCACGAATCTGAATTAGAAAAGACTATTTGGACCACATTGCCAACCTTGATCCCAAGTGGGGAATCAAATTCATAACCCCTCATATACGCACATTAAGACGCGATAAATATTACTAACCCTCACACTATAATAAAGAACACTGTGTATTTATTTGCATATATTTGTATTAACGAGTAAAAATAAACTCCTGGGTGAATCCATATGAACTATTTAGGGGAATTGAGAAAACAAATAGCAAGTCTGACAATCCCTTGGCTTTATCTATGGCCCAAATGAGACATGTTTTCTTCCTACTTTCTATACAGATTCATAAATTTTGATTCTTTCATTTTTGTCTTTTAAAGCTTTTTAATTTGAGACGTTTTATTCGTGCTATTTAAATCATTACTATAACTTCAAAAGGTACGCGACAAAGCGGAAAGATGTTCACTTGAGTGACGACGCCCTAGAAAAGCGGAAAGATGTTCACTTGAGTGACGGCACCCTAGAAAAGCGGAAAGATGTTCACTTGAGTGACGGCGCCCTAGAAAAGCGGAAAGATGTTCACTTGAGTAACGGCACCCTAGAAAAGCGGAAAGATGTTCACTTGAGTGACGGCACCCTAGAAAAGCGGAAAGATGTTCACTTGAGTGACGGCGCCCTAGAAAAGCGGAAAAACACTTAAAAATCATTTGAATTCATTTTCCTTAACAGCACAGGTCTATGGACCATAAAACGTATAGCACGTATCCCAAGGACGCAAAACTATAGTGGGGATTACTTTCCTCTTGCGGAAAGCAGAACACACATAGAATATGGCTTGATATCATTTACAGGCAGATGAGAGAAGTATCTTTATTTCTATTCTAGCTATGTGAGAGAGTTCGTTCCACATGGAGTCCAAAACGGCTGTGCGGATTTTTATAAAATTTTGCACGAAAGTACTATATGTGCCTGGTAGTGTTCTTCGATAAGTTTTTTTTATCAGAATGTCTTCGATAAGTATCGATAATCGAAATAATTCGATGAAAGAAGGTACAGGCGAGTTTGACCAGAGTTAACACCATACACAGCCTAACATCACTAGTGCATTTGAGAAGTTTTATTAACACACAAGCCGAAAGGCCCGACATATAAAATCAAAATCAAAATAATTTGAAATAATAGGCCGGATATGAAATGAATGTTCCTTATTAAATCACAATTGCACCATGATACTTGACTTTTTCATTTTAAACTTACATTCAAGCTAATATAATTGCACAAGCAGTAAGGTTAGACATATAAAATAAACAGTAGGTTCTTTGATATTACAAGGTGCGTTCGAAATTAATGTTGCTGTGTGGAGCACAATTGCACCATATTGACTTTTAAGTTTTAAACCTTTATTCACGCCATTATATATAAATATAATTTTATAAAATCAACAGTAGGTTCTCTACAGTGAAATGTAGACTGCACTCTATTGTGGACTAAGTTTCTGCGGGCAAACATGTTAACTTCTTCTCGGTGCACAGCAATGGGTTCCCATTTAGAGGAGGTAACCAATCGATTTGATTGAAAAATGGGCAATTTAAACGTTTCTTTTACATAGGCATCAACACTTATCAAGGCCAAGAGGTCATTCGAGGATAAAGCTTAAAGAGTGTACAGTAGAAATTGGACAATATAGTAATAGTTAGTAATGGAAATTCGTTAAATTTGTTAACAAATGGGACGGCTCATCAAGAACTTGTTTACGTTAGATTTGAAGACAACCATATTGTAGTCAGCTGGAAAGCAGGAAAACGGAAGGCAATTCCATAGGCGTGCAGTTCTAAGAAAGAAGCTTAGTTCATGGAATCTATGTTTAGGTTTAGGCACAGATAAAAAGAGGGGGGAATTATTGATTATGTTTTCAGTTAGACGAGCGTTTCTTGTGAAAGTTTGGCGAGGGGGACCATAGATTGAAGTTCATGAAGTCGATGACAATAATAATATGGAAGTGTGAAACATTCATTGATCATCATTCAATCTTGGCCAACGTCGGGTCTCACTGCTAGTTATGTAATAACCACCACCTGACGGATGGGTCGTCCACTTCAAAGGAACAGCCAAGAAGTAGGAGATGATGATGCAGTAGTAAGCCTCTTAGCTAAACTACCCTTTGCGACCAAGGCCGCCAACCCCCAATATTTCCTCCTCTATCAGAAAACACGCTATGTGATATACATATATCTGTACGTGATGTTGCCAAGCTAATCAAAAACCTTGATTCCAGTAAAGCAACAGGCCCTGACGGTATTCCAATTATAGTACTCAAAAAACTTCAACCAGAACTAGGGCCCATACTCACAAAACTGTTTAAACGTTGTCTTAAGGAGAATAGCTTCATAGAAAATCTCATCAGTATGCCCTGTATTTAAGAATTCAGATGATCCCTCATCCCCATCTCAGTACAGGCTAATAAGTCTCCTGTGCGCCATGAGTAAGTTGCTGGAATCTGTGTTAAATACAGAAGTAATCAACCATCTAAACAAAATTAACCTTCTTAGTGACACACACTATGGTTTCCGTTGTGCTAGATCTACGGCAAATGTGCTTACAGTTATATCTCATAGGATTAGCAAATCTCTCGACGGAGGCAACCTTTCTAGGGCAATCGCTCTTGACATATCTAAAGCTTTTGATAGGGTGTGGCATAAAGGTTTACTTCACAAGATCTCTAGCTATCGTATAGCTGGAAATGTCTTCTCAATTATTAAATCATTTCTCTCTGATAGGTTCATAAGAGCAGTAGTTGAGGTGTAAAAATCAGAAGCTCACAGCATTAATATGCTGGACTCCCTCAGGGGTCCATCCTGGACCCAACTCTATTCCTGATTTACATTAATGATCTTCCAAATCACATCCTTACATCATTTGTAGACATCTATGCTGATGACACTACCATTTATGGTAGCACATCTAAGACAGTAAACGACCAATTTCTCTCTGATTCTCTCTCCTCTGATCTTGAGCACGTAGTACAATGGGGAAAGGAGTGGTTGGTTACTTTTAATGCATCTAAAACCAAGCTTCTCTCTTTACATCATCAACACTCTGATCCACATCTGGCATCAATTGAAATGAATGGCTCTCGTCTTCAGGAGACCTCAAGTTTTGACAAGCTTCTGGGCTTGACCGTTACTCCTGATCTTAAATGGAACACGTACATCAAATCTGTTGCCAAGGCCGTTGGAAAAATGGTGGGATCTTTCTATCGATCCAGTAGATATCTCACTGCTGATGCAATTCTCTATCTATAAAAGAGCCAGGTACGTCCAAGGATGGAATACTGTTGCCACATATGGACAGGAGCTGCTAGAAAGGACTTGTCCTGCCTTGATAGAGTTCAAAATAGATTTCGTAGCATCGTAGGAGATGTCCTTTTCTCTTTCCTGCAACCTCTTTCTCACAGAAAAGTTGTTGCGAGTTTGTCTCTGATGTATTGTTATTTTCACGGAAAATGTTCGATTGAGCTTCAGTGTATGGTCCCCCCTCACCAAACTTTCACAAGAAACACTCGTCTAGCTGAAAACACTATCCATAATTCCCCCACTCTTTATCTGTGTCTAAACCTAAACGTAGATTCCATGAACAAAGCTTCTTTCTTAGAACTGCACGCCTGTGGAATTGTCTTCCGTTTTCCTGCTTCCCGGCTGACTACAATATGGTTGTCTTCAAGTCTAACTTAAACAAGTTCTTGATGAGCCGTTCCACATAAGTTAACAAATTTACCGAATTGATTACTATATTGTCCAATTTCTACTGTACACTCTGTAACCCTTATCCTCGAGTGGCCTCTTGACCTTGATAATGTGTTGACGCCTACGTAAAAAAAAAGTCACATAATCCGACCAATCATCTTAAACCTGGCAACAATTAAAAAATAGTTTTATACTTAATTTGACGAAATTTACACTGCTTATGTTTACTACGCTATAATCACATGGGTCTTGATAAGTGGTGTCTCCTGTGTAAAAAAACAAACAAAAACAAACTGTTAACTGCGATGCTTAAATCCGTTTTATACTTAAACGTTATTTTGTATGATTATGAATATCAGTGCGGGCAGTGGCGTTATTTGTAACAGGGAGTGTTTACTCGTGTTTGGGTGTAGGTTTGCATCACGCATCAAGTCAAATTGCATTTGTTACTTATGTATCAAGGTCCTTATGTTACTTGAGGATAGATGGTTGGTTGGTTGTTTTTGTTTTACGGCATATCAACCCTTTTCAGGTTATTTAATGCCGAATCTAGTGATTTTGAAGAATGATTTTTTAATAGAGTATATGTGTTTTTTTTTAAAGTCGGTTTCTATTTAACCCATAGTTGGAACCCTAGTACTACCACTCCGGGTCAGAGTGGACCTGGGAGCAAATGGCAATTAAAGGGTGGCTCCACACTCCGAAAAGCTCGCAAGCTGGGCCCCCACCATCGAATATAGTTTAAGCTCATATCCAGAACCATTGAGGATAGATGTAAAAAAGATTATCTGTTAGCGATGAACAACATCTCGAGAGGATTAAAAACGATAAGTGAAAATATCAGCATTTGGTATTTATTAAGGTGGACAATTTAACAAAAAATGTGAATATTCAACTTGAAAATAGCCGTGATATATTTCTGAATTTTTCTTAAATGAAGATTGATAATTTGTATCGAACAAGAATAGATACAACACTTTGTATTAAACAAAAGTCATACTATAATTAATTGGACGCGTGGCGTAATGAATAAAGTTCTAAGTAAATTCAGTTTTAACAAGTAGCCTTCTCGAGGTTAAATGCAAGCGACACTCCGAATACAATTACGAATTACTTATGACTTCTACTCGATCATACCTCATAGAACGAAAGCATACTAACCCCGTTAATTTAATATGTTTCATTCGAAATTGCGTAAAGATTCCCGAATTTGACGGAAAGATTCCCGCGGTCTACAAGATACATTTGAAGGAGGTCGAAAGTTACATTGGCTGAAACATTCTGAAAGTAACACTCAAGATGAAAACAGTCATTCAAATGATTCAAATAACCCATGCCATGTTGTAGTTAACCAGAAATCAATACTGTGTTATCGTGTTCCACGGATGAAACATTCCAGGAAAGGAAACTTTATTTCTCGAAGTTTCGTTTAGTGGTAAGTACTCAGAAAGAAGAAAGGAAAATTCTTTGCGTTGGTGACATACGAGTTCTATCTGTGAATGTTTTACAAGGACGAGCCAGAGATTGAAACTCAGTCGAGCACCTTCCATGAAAATAACAACAGAGTAAAGAATAACTAACAACATCTCTTCTGTGCCAAGGAGACAATAGGGAAGCAAAGGAAGCATCTCCAATTTGATTTCCAATTTGATTTCATACTCTGCCAATAAAGGAAAGAGCTTTCTATATGATACGGTGAGAATTTTCCAAGGAAATGTTTTCATTTTTTAAACGAACTTTCTTCTCGCTTTGCTCTCGCTTATTTGAATGGAATGAGTGATGCCGCGGAAAACGGTTCGCGCGCCATTTTTATACTGGTGTTTATTTACGCGGACGATGTTCCTTTGTTTTATGCGTTCTTTTGTTCCGACGGGCGGTTGTCATGGCTGACGGCTAGACAAACGCCTTTGTTTCCGTCGCCTTTTGTTGTCTCCGGTTTTGTTTTGTAATTTTACAAAACCTGCCGCGCAAACATACGAACGAATGAAAACACTACCAGCTAGGATTGGTAGGGGATAAAACTATAAGGTGAAAGGTTACATTGTAAAGACTAATAATAATAATAATAATAATAATAATAATAATAATAATAATAATAATAATAATAATAATAATAATACTTGGAATATACTGATGTTAATAAAATTTATAATAATATAAATATTATTCCTAACAGTGTTAAAAGTAATATTAATAATAGTAGTAATAATAGTAATAATATTACTATTATTAATAATAATATTAAAAAATGAATGTTATAATATAAATAATAATACTGATATAATTGATAACAATAGTCAAAATAGTAATATTATTATTAATAATAGTAATAATGGTAAAAAAAATTAAGAAAAATAGTAATAATATTAATAGTAACAGTTACAAAAGATATATTAACATAAATAAAATATTAATATTAAGAATAATAGTAATAATATAAATAATATTAATTTACTCAATAACGGTATTTTTATTAGAAATAGATATACTAGTAATATTGATAATTGCAATGATAGTAATGTTATTAATAAGTGTAATAATGGTTAAAATATTAATAATGATATTAAAGATATTAATAACAATTGTAATAAAAGTATTAATATCATAAAATAGTTATGATATTGGTATTAAATAATAAGAGTAATAATATAAATGCGTTTAGTAATAATAGTAATGATGTAAAAATATAATAGTTATAATAATTATAAGAGTAATATTAAAAGTAATATCAATGATAGTAATAATAATGAAAGTAATAATATTTTTCATAATTCATTGGTATATTTATAATAGAAGAAATGATATTAATAATATTAAAGACAGTAATAATATTAATAATAAAAGTAGTAAGTAATATAATTTACAATTAATTTATTTATAATAGTAATATCAGTAGGGATATTAATAATGACAGTAATAATCCTAGAAATATTACTATTAATAGTAATAATATTACTTATAGTAATTATACTAGTAATATTATTGATAATAGTATTAGTATTTATAATAATAGTAATAAAAGTAATAATATTACTAATAATATTTATAATAGTGATATAAATAACAACAGTAATAATATTAATACTACTTATAATTAGAGTAATCAGAATAGTAATGTTAAAAATCGTTATAATAGTAAAAATATTAATATTATTAGTAATAATTGTAATAATATTATTAATATCACTAATAATAGTAATAAGTTGAATAATAATAGTAGTAACCGTACTAATAATAGTAATAGTAAAACTAGTAATGATATAAATAATAATACTAGTAACATGAATAATATTAGCAATACTATTTCAACTACTTATAATAGTAATAATTAAATCTAGTAATAACAATAATAATAATACTAATAATAATAATGATAATAATAATAATATGTATAACATAAATGATAATATTAATAATACTGCAACTAACAATAGTAATAGTAAAACTAGTGATAATATTAATAATAATAGTGGTTATAATAAAATACAAACAGGATATTCCACATAATTTCTTGTTAATAATAATATTATTATATAAACTAGTGGGATCTGTGCAAAGTCCACTGTTGTATTCTTAGAATATTTCTATTCTATTGACGTCCAGCCCGAATGCAGAACCCACGATATTATTGTGCCACATTAAAAAAAAAATTGAAACACGCATATCTCAGTGATATAGTTTCAGAATATATTTGCAAGTGGTTGTGAAATATTTCTATTCTATGGACATCCGGTGCGGATACGAGCCCGACAATAATATTGTATGGTCTTCATTTAAACTTTGGTTCGCGTTTCACGTTCGATACAACAGCAGCACCTGGGAGGTGACGATATCTTGATGCTTAACGATACAAACTGAAATCCTGAGTGTGCAAAATTCGAATCGAGGTTGTTCCACAGAAACACTTTCATTTAGGAACGTTGACAACCTTTAGGTTTTCTCTCCCAGAAGTATTTGATCGCCTTCTACAAAGAATTCTTAAGAGAAAGATATCGGAGAAACGAACGCAAAAAAAAAAAAAACAGCAAAAAAACAAAACAGAAAAACAAAAAAAAAACTGATCATGAATGATGCTCAACAAACAAGCAAAAACCAGCAGCAGAAGAAGTTAAGAAAAATAGTTTTCTGGCATGCCAGGCGACCTCATCCTGTTTTATATACATACTACTACTACTACTACTACTACTACTACTACTACTACTACTTAATGACACGAAAAATAAATGGGAAAAATACATAATGAAAAACACAGAAGGAATAATAACTATTACAAGCGGCACTGAATAAACAAATAAGTCAGAAAAAAGAGGACAAAGGATAAGAGGAGAAAAGAAAACTGGAGAAAGTACCAGCTACACGGACGATTCATAATCATGATAGAAGATGAGATTAACGAGAACACTTAAACATGGTTACAAAAAGAAAACGTAAACAGAAATACTGAATCCTTAATAAACAGCCGCACAAGGACAGACGAGAAACAAGGAAACAGTAAAGTCTCTGTAGACAAAGAGATGAAACAATAAACCACATCATAAGAGAATGTAGCCAACTAGTCCCCGAAAGAATATAAGAATATGTACAATCAAATGGGGAAGGCAGTACACTGGGAATTATGAGCCGGGCATATAGTAACTGATACATATGTAAAAAAAACCCAACCCCAAACAACAACAACAACAACAACAACAACAACAACAACAACAACAGCAACAGCAACAACAACAACAACAACAACAACAACAACAACAAAGAAACATCACATGGAAGCATAAAAATTGAGACTATATAAAGTTAATCCACCCCACGCTAAAATTGTAACGTCAACATAAACTGACGCCACACAAAATACTCATAATTTTTTGGATATCGAAAAATTTAGCAAATATGAGTTTATCAATATTTCTATAAAAATAGTGTCCAGTGAATTCTAAATAAGCTAAATTAATAAGTATCAAAAAATTCTGAAAAAATAATATGCTACATAGTTCAATACGAATAATAAATCACATTGTAAGTGACAATGTTTACTTTCTATTCAGATCCAGCACCTCTTGGCGGACAATGTTTTTATTTTTTTGCTTTGTTTCTTTCGAATGTTCCCTTTTCTTGCGTAAGATTTTGTTAACTTCGTTTTACGATGTAGAGCTTATAACCAGTTCTTTTCTCACCACATTACAACAATGATCATACGATAATGGAAAACAAAGCCAGATCAAAGGGAGATCACTCTCATATTATTGTCCAGGGTTGCCAGATTAGTCTTTATAAAGCAAAGTATCGCGAATGTAGCCTTTTTTGAAGGAGTTTGGCCGTTTCGAAAGCATAACGTACAGATTAACTACGGAAGGAATGAGCAGTACATTATACAGATTAACCATTTGCAAATATTTTTTGATATTTATATGGCACGGAAGTATCGCCATCGATCAGACTAAAATATGCTTTTATTAGATTTTAATCACGTGTCAGCACTTATAAAAGTAAAGAGCCACTCGCGGATAAGGGTTAAAAAGATAGATGAATTGTCAGTTGAATGGTGTAGAATATTATGAGAGGATTGAAAATGATGAAGGAAATGAGGACGGTTTCTGACACATATCTGTTTCTATTGGATTCCAAGACGACTATGTTATAGTCTAAAGAGAGAGAGAGTTCCGTGGTAATGTGTTTCAGAGATGGGAACTCTTGCCAGATATTTTAAACTCCTAAAGAGAGAGAAGATTGGTTTATCGCTTGCAGCGTACCTACCAGGATACCGACCGATCCGATCACAATAATTTTTACATCACCTCTAGAGTGTTCCTTACTTAGAAGGAGGTAGAATATCTATTATTAATTTACGTCATATCTAACTTTACTACAGTGGATTGCGAGTAAATATACGCATATTATATTAAAAAATGAGTTTTTTGTCGAGTACATTTTTGTTGCAATAATTTTGGCACTATATAAGGGTAAGGTTTCAAAGATTTATTCTATTTTTAGAGCACGGGGTGATAAGAACAGACACAATCGGATACTGGATCCAAACTACATTAAAACTATATATATATATATATATATATATATATATATATATATATATGATGATTGCAACGTCTTGTCAGACGAGTGCCACTCCCTTAGACATTTAAAATCCATGAGCCCAAATGCCTGAGGGAGTATCTATACAAATATGATGTTACAGAGTCTTAGCTTTGTACGACAGCTAAGTCTCTCTCTCTCGGTTTAAAATGTTGAGATCCAGCAACAAGCAAGAGCAAGATAACCAGCAACAAATTAAACTGCAGACCAGCTT
Source organism: Euprymna scolopes (assembly GCF_053919585.1). Taxonomy (NCBI): domain Eukaryota; kingdom Metazoa; phylum Mollusca; class Cephalopoda; order Sepiida; family Sepiolidae; genus Euprymna; species Euprymna scolopes. Next base: position 79,318,539 of record NC_136489.1, on the reverse strand, counting down.
AATGCGGGTAATGGTCTTCCGCTTTATGGTTTTTTAAATCAGAGATTTGCTTCTCCTAGAAAGGTTGCCTTCACCACGGCTTACGGGAGCCCTCTCTACCCCAATACACATATACACACACACAAATATACACGGTGCTAGTTGGCCGTTGACTCAGAAAAAGAGTTCATTCGCCCTTTGGAAGGTCTTGTTTTTAATCCTTCAGGGAGACTATATATATATATATATATATATATATATATATATATATATATATATATATATATATATATATTGTTTTTTATTACATTTTCACCACAAACAAGGCACAGTGTTACTTTGATATAGGGGGCTACTATCATGGACATAAGTTGAAGGGGTACTATGTAGGACGTTGAGCAGCAAGATGCCTGTTCACATTACATCTGAACTTCTGCATGTCAGTACAGTTGAGGAAGCAGGAATTAGGAAGGGAATTCCAAAGTTTAGCAGTTCTGGGGAAAAAACTATTAGAGCACCTATTTAAAATGCCTCCCAATGAAACAGAGTTAGACACCAGGGTCGTTTTCATACGTGGAGAAAAGGAACGAAAAAAAAAAAAATTTCCGTCGTGAAGGATTTCTCCTTCACTGACAGAAAACAAGAAATTGAAGTGTAGCACCTCAACAGATACTACACTTTGATCTTGGCCCGAAGGCGTAGGGGTGGAATTTTGCTGCTTGTAGGGCGCGTTGGGGGTATTTACGTCAAGAGGGTACAAGTGCTATATATGTAATTACTGTAAACTGACTGTAATCATCATTTCCCAGAATAATATGAACGTCATAACGAAACACATATATACGTATTTAACGAAGAAGTTTGAAAACTTAAATTCGTGATACTTGCAACTAAAAGTGTTAGGATTTCAGGCGATTCCATTTTATGATTTAAATATTTGAATAATTGCATGTTAAAATCGAATAGTTTTCGTATCGCACACGAATGCACACTACATACGCATTTATGTTTTATTATGAAAGTTATGCGCGAAAACATGAGGTAGATGTATGCAAAGTTTCGAATGCTTTTATGTTGATACTCGTCTAGTTAATGATATATTCGCATGCATTCTTATTAAAGATATGTATCTGAATGTTTAAGCCTTTTTTCAATTATATATATATATGTGTATATATTCATATATAGACTAAGTTAAGAAGATAAAGAATAGAGTTACATAGGAAGTTTGAATTATAAAATCAATAAGAGTTACAGAAAGACACATAAAGGGGAAAACCACTTTAAGCCATGCCATTTTGAAGCTAAATGCTTCTCGTCAGAAGAGGAGAAAAGACAACGTTGTACAAAAGTAAAGGTAAAAAACAACACAGACTTGGAAGAAAATATTTTATAAGGGGGGATATAGTGGGAGTAAAATAGAGAAAGGGATAGAAAAAAAAGTAAATGCTGAAATGATATACAAAACAAGATATAAGAAAATGGAATATTAAGGAACATTTTTTTTTAATTTATAAAAGTATTTTAAAAAATTAAAACGTTTAAAAGTTTTTAAAAAATTTCCAAATATTTCAAAAATTTCAAATCCCCCCCCCCCAAGAAAAAACTTCCAATAAATTTCTGATAGAAAAAAATTAAAATTATAAAATTTAAATAAAATATGAATAAAGCTGGTTACATTAAATACAAAAAAGTGAGATAAATGCAAGATAAGAAAAAATAAAAATAAGAACGTTAAAAAGTAAATCAATTAAAATTCTTGGAAGGTGGTTAATTAATTAAATGTAATCCAGGATAAAATGACACAGAAGTCTCATTTTCATGACGTATATAGATAGTGCCATCTTTAAAATGAGTTTTACGTGTTTTTGACTTATCATTCGTGCTATCTTTCTTGACTATCTTTTCCGTTTTGGACACCGTGCCTGTTTTTTGACCCTCCCCCCGACAAAAGCAGGGTAGACCTGTAAATTCACTCTTGTCCGTTTGTCTGTCTTCACTTTTCTCAATAACTATACCTTGGATTTTTTTTTTTGAAATTTTGCACAAACATTAAACAAGACATAAGTAAATAAGTAACAGAACGAACTTTCCGAGAAAACTCCGGTTGCCCCTCCTATTAGTGCTTTTCGGGTTAAAATGTCTAAAGTTAACAATTTTGTGCTTATTAAAAAAAAAGAAAAATGGTGCCTTGGATTTTTATGAAACTTTGTGAAAAGTTCTAACTAACTGATTTCTATATAATTTTGCTTGTCTATACTTCGCGATAACTCTTGGCTGCGCCCCAGAGGCTCTTTTAGGGCTAATAAAAACACTATATTTTGGGGATTATTTTACCATATTTGTCAAAAAGTTTCTGTATATGTCTATTTAGCAGAACTCAAATTTAGATATGTTAAGGCTTTGGCGACTTTTGGGGTAAATAGGGGAGGGAAAATGATGGACTTAGTTATTTCTTTTTTGCAGAACTCAAATTTACATATGGTAAGGCCAAAAACTGCACTGTTTGTTCATTTTAACGAGGATTTGACGTTCCCTGTGACTTTGGGGGCTAAATAGGGGGTGGTGGTGGCAAATGCTGAACTTAGTCAATTTTTATGCCTTGTTCACTGTGCACTAACCGAGGACCATGCATCGATCACTTGTTTAAATTAATTTTGAATCTCTCTGAAGAACAGTTAAATAAGCAAATAATAATAGACTAGTACACCTATAATAAATGTTCCCACTTCGGAATATTATTACATTTTTTTACTTGGCTATAAATATTAATAGCAATTCCATGTGATTATTGAATGTCTAAAGAATGATAAACATTTGAACGTTCTTATTATTTCACACCCATAGAGGGGCATCCCTGAATCAATGTACTTACAAAGAGACGATGAATATTTTGAGTGAAAAATAATTGTGTTTGTACAAAAACATAGGACGAGAGAAAATACATATCCTTCATCAATCATATCGCGAACCATAAGTCCTGCTGATAATACGAAAAAAAAAGAAGATAGAAAATGTGTACTCGTGTTAAGAGTAACGAAACTCATAAAGATTAATAAATAATCTAACTGACCGTTAAAATACATTTCATCAAAAAATATATGGTATGCCCCTCTGACATTATGTCAATCGGCAATAATTCTTCGCTCTAAATGAGATTATGAATCCTATGTGTATGGTCTCCCGTTCCGGCAAAATAATTGGCCCGCTAAATTATCGCTTATTAGCTTTCCCGTCTGTTCGCCAAAATCTTTGAGTCTTTAATCAATTAAGTACTAGTTAGTCACCTCGTACATAATAAACATTTTTCTCATCGACAGTATGGATTAAGGCAAGTCCCTTCTACTGCAGATATCCTAACTACCATCTTTAAACGTATATTCCACGCACTGGATAAGACAGGGGAGACTAAGTCAGTAGCCGTAGATATATCTAAGGCCTTTGATCATTATGTTGAACCTAATATACGGTAGTGAGATCAAAACTAATATATATATATATATATATATATATATATATATATATATATATATATAGTAGTGAGATCAAAACTAATATATATATATATATATATATATATATATATATGACTTGAGTGCCATCAGTTAGAATCAAAGCTAAAACATACAACGCTGTACCCTAAGTAATTATAAATTTATACACAAACACACACACATATATTATATTATATTACAAATCAGAGAGGCGGAAGCACTCTCTATATAGGGATGGCCCGTACACGCCTATATACGCCTACAAAACAAAACTATCCAAATCTCAACTAAAATCAACTTATAAGTTTCAAAAAGCACATATTCTTACAGAGAAGCGTCTTACGAATCCAGCGAGTGTCAGAACGTCGGTTAAAATGTCAAAAGAGAGCAAAAAAAGGGTACAAAAATGGCCAATTGTTCTTCTTTCTTCTTTCTTCTTTCTTCTTCTGCTTTCTTCTTTCTTTTGAGACGATGTATCTCGGTGTACGAACGGTCTCTGACAACAGTTCAAGCATCAATCGACTGCTCTTTACACGGAGAAGTGCAGTGACCCATCGCTTTTTAGCTAACTCCATAATTAAATAAGATTACGTGTAATAACAAGTTTTAAACACTATATACCCAATGTAGACAGACCACTTCGAACACGGAACTTCTCTCAAAAGGGACAGCTCCAAATAATACACCGGATGCTCACAGACGTTCCAGTTTGCCAGTCGCCTATATTTCTTGGACGCTGAATATTTGAGGTGAACGTTAAGGTTTTTTCTTTAAAGAGTAACCCACCAGCGTTAATGAAACCACAAAATCTTTATCTCAGTTGATCAAAATTGTTATAAGAGTAACCTATCAGCAAGTACGACGTCAAAAAACAATGTTATAAAAACAAATAATTCTTCAGATTTTGGACTGTAAAATATGTACAAAATGTCAATGCTGTGACCAGGATTCGAGCCTAGGTTAGCACGGCCACAACGTGGGGTCCTAACCTCTAGACGATCACGGCTAACACTGACGTCTGTCGCTCTTGGCAGAAAGACACATGACTACTGTCAAACTATTGAAAAATAAGGAGGAAACTTGAAATTCTCACGCATGCGCAAAAATACACTATAGCAACCATTGTTAAAATGCAGCTGAATCTCTTCGCTCGCTAAGAAAAGTAGATCAGACCAGTTCTTCTAAGAACTCACCAAACGCCAAAGGAAATAAGTTAAATTAACCGCAAAAGAAACTGCAAGAAAGTCATCTTCTAAAACTCACTGGAAGCTGACCAAAAAGAATCAAAATCCAAGCCCTAGCCACAAAAATAACTAGATATTGTGGCTACTATACACAATCTACTAATAAAAACAAGTAAGTTTTCTAAAATAAACTACAATAAATTAACCAAGTAACCTCACACTGTCACTGATTAGGACTTCATATAAAGATAACAACTACACTATTGGTGTATATACCGTTCCACACTTTAACTATTGGTGACGGGGCAGTAACGGAATTCTACGAGAGTTGTCTTGCTATAAGATAAGTGATATTATAGTAAGATACACATAAGTGTTATATGTTTACATTTAATAAAAAATGCCAAAGTCAGCACGTAGTAAAAAAGCTCAGAGAAATATAGACTATGAAAAAAAACAAAGTCAAGGTATTATCTGAGCAAAAAGGATACTATCAGAAAAATGCTGAAATAATAAAAATTAAGTATCATGCAAATCCTGAGGAAAAGAAGGCTGTCTCACGTGCCGACTCAAAAGCACGGTATGACAGGGATCCCGATGGGAAAAACTGCCTCACGTGCTCTTTATAACAAAGAACCAGAAAAAAAGAAGGCTGCCTCACGTGCTGACTCAAAAGCACGGTATAACAGGGATTCTGAGGAGAAAAAAGCTGCTTCACGTGCTCTTTATAACAAAGAACGAGAAAAAAAGAAGGCTGCCTCACGTGCTCTTTATAACAAAGAACCAGAAAAAAAGAAGGCTGCCTCACGTGCTCTTTATAACAAAGAACCAGAAAAAAAGAAGTCTGCCTCACGTGCTGACTCAAAAGCACGGTATAACAGGGATTCCGAGGGGAAAAAGCTGCCTCACGTGCTCTTTATAACAAAAAAACTAGAAAAAAAGAAGGCTGCCTCACGTGCTGACTCAAAAGCACGGTATAACAGGGATTCCGAGGGAAAAAGCTGCCTCATGCACAAACTATTATAAATATAAATATCAAAAACTGCCAAATCTTTGCCAAAACGCCTAAGAATGAACCAAAAAAAATTTAATAGTGAAGGTATGAACATTTTAGAACTTTATAATACTCTAACTGTTTTATCAGAGAGGCGGTAGCACTCTCTATGTAATATAGAACTGATGGAGGACAAAGAGGCAACTCCTAAGGCCCAAAACCCAAAGATCTAAAACCCAGCAGGAAGCGACCTGCTACTAATGGAGGCGGCAATGAGCCGCCTCCTAAAAAAGACAATACTATCATGAATGTAAGTTTAAAAATAAGACTGTAAGTAAAAATACTAATTAACAAGAATAAAAAAGCATTGGAAATGCAAAAGGATATAGGGATGGTATGCCAAAAAGTATACAAACAAGATAGCTATGAATGGCTAGGCACATTGAAATAGAATTGCATCCAAAGTATAGCCCTATAGCTTTTCTCCAATCTTCATTCCGTGCAATCATTACGGTTGTAAAAAGCTATAAGGCTATACTTTGGATGCAATTCTATTTCCATGTGCCTAGCCATTCATAGCTATCTTGTTTGTATACTTTTTGGCATACCATCCCTATATCCTTTTGCATTTCCAATGCTTTTTTATTCTTGTTTAAAATAGAAATATAATAGACCTAAAAACTCAACGTTTCGCCCACTATTGCGCGGATTTTATCAAGAAAAGAAAAACATCATAAGTGGCACAGCAAATGTTAAACGTGACATTTTTAGGCTTTCTTTTTGGAGGAAACGTTTTTAGATCTCCTACATATCCCTATTTAATTTTCTTACCAGATTTTGTAAATATTAAATATTTTCATTTTATAATAACAAATTCACATTGATTCATTATATTTCTAAAAAAACACATACTAGTGAGGTATAATTTCAATAAGTAGTTGTATATATTTTTTAATTACCAGAAAACCAAGCTCCTATCTTTACATCATAAACGCTCTGACCCCATCTGGCATCAATTGAAATGGATGGCACTCGTCTAGTGTAGGCCCCATGTTTTGATAAGCTTCTGGGTTTGACCTTTACTCCTGATCTTAAATGGAGCACATACATCAAGTCTGTGACCAAGGTCGCTGGGAAAGATGGTGGGGTCCTTCTACCGCTCCAGAAGATATATCACTACTGATGCAATTCACTATCTATATAAAAGCCAAGTACGTCCAAGGATGGAGTACTGTTGCCACATCTGGACAGGAGTTGCTAAAAACAGCCTTTCCTGCCTTGACAGAGTACAAAATAGACTTCGTGGCTTAGTAGGGGATGCTCTTTTCTCTACCCTGCAACCTCTCTCCCACAGAAGAGACATTGCGAGCCTATCTTTGTTTTATCGTTATTTCCATGGCAGTTTCTCGTCTGAGCTCCAATCTCTGGTCCCCCCTCGGCAATCATTCTCGAAAAACACCATTCTAGCAGAAACCACTGTCAATAATTTTCACCACTCTTTATCTGTGCCTAAATCAAAACGTAGATTCCATGAACAAAGCTTCTTTCTTAGAATTGCACACCTGCGGAACTCTCTGCCGCTTGCCTGTTTCCCTCTTGACTTCAACTTGGATGTCTTCAAGTCATGTATAAACAAATTCCTGATGAACCGCCCCCTTAAGTAATGACACTTTATTAAATCTCCGATACTAACTATTACTACGATACTATCCCATTGATTACTGTACACACAATAACCCTTATCCCCAAGTGGCTTCTGGGCCTTGATAAGTGGTGACCTCCACGTAAAAAAAAAAATTGGTAATGCTTTTAATATATATATATATATATATATATAATAACACACCCATTATATATATAAATACAAGATACACACACACATGCGCATCACATGCACACACACACACACACACATACACACACACACACATATATATATATATATATATATATATAGAGAGAGAGAGAGAGTAGATATGGGGCTAGATATTATGGGAAAAATGTTGATTGATGTGGTAAATTTGGGAGAGAGTTAGAGAGATATATGTAGAGAGAAATTAAATTGCTAAATGACGTGCTGGACGAGACCAGCAAGTCAACAACGAGAATTTGCGTAGGTTGAGGCTCGCTATCAAAGATAAACTACTTTTGAAGGACATGAAAGGTTTGCTAGCAGAGATCAAGCTGTAACTTTTGAAACCGCTTGTGTTCAACCTGTAATAGGCTCGGTCTAATGTCGGACCAGGCAGTTAGCCAAAGTGAATTTATTCGCTTCAAAACTGTACGGCGAAATATAAATAGAGAGAGAGAGAGAGAGAGAGAGAGAGAGAGAGAGAGAAAGAGAGAGAGAGAGAGTGGGGAGAGAGGAGGTAAAACAGAATTATAGGCTCAATAAAATAAGGAATAGTGTAAGAGAGAGACTTACAAGCCGAAGAGAGAGAAAGGGAAAGGAGAGGTAGAGGGGAAGACATCTGCAATCCGAAGACATATGTATATTTTCAATAACTATCGTCTTTATATATATATATATATATATATATATATATATATATATATATATATATATATATGTATATATATGTGTGTGTGTGTTTGTGTGTGTACATATATATGAATTCACACACACATTCACACACATACACACACATACATACATATATATATATATATATATATATATATATATATATATATAGAGAGAGAGAGAGAGAGAGAGAGAGACAAATGTTATTGAGCAATACAAAATATTTCTGTTTAATAAATCATTTTGCATTATTTTTGTTATTTTTTGGATCGTTTTCTAGTGTTGTTACACAGTTCAATCCTTCGCCAGTACTTTCGATTGATTCGTACATAATCTGCAGGAATATTAGTCTAATATGTTCATTAAACAGCACTGTAATATATGTGCTTATTTAATGAACGAACTAACGTAGTATATCATTTCTAATTCGTCTTAGTGAAATATATCTCAAACAATATTAACACTAATAGTTACATTGTACCACTACTGCACTTTCGCTAAGGTTCACACTTTATCTCTCTGGCTCTACTTCAATCTTTTAACACTTTTAAGAATATATAACTCCCCATTCACAATTTAGACATCTCTTAGTTAGCAACACTAAATTATATATTACGACTCACTTTAAAATATAAATTACTTCAATATACAAAAACTAGAATTCTATAAGAAACAATTTCAGTTACAAAACGAACCACAATATTTTAAAGTGCCTTGCTTAGTAATTTATTTAAATAAATCAAACGTTGGTGTAGTGTGTTAAACAAAAAGCAGGGAGGGACCCCGAAGTCAAGTATATATATATATATATATATATATATATATATATATATATATATATATATATATATATATATAATTGATAAATAAATATTTTATTATAATCGATAAACATGTTTCGTATGAATGATGAAATTGTTTCGACGGTGTAACAATACTAAATACGGATCCGATTATTTTTCTTAAAATGATCGACTTACGGAATTTAATAGTAATTTTTAATATATATATATATATATATATATATATTACGTATATATATATATATATTACGTATATATATATATATATATATATATTACGTATATATATATATATATATATATTACGTATATATATGAGTTGATATAAAAATACATTTTAAGATATATACTGTGGCTTAAATGTTGAAAAGAATGAGAAAGCTGTAAAACAGTGAAATGAAATACATAATCATAGAAAACACAGAAACGTATATTGGTTGAGTAGAAATCTGCTCAACTGGAAGGACAAAGTAAGGTTACGACCCACTCTCTTTAAGTCTCAGGTCCATACTACTCGATAGCAGAAACTGGTTACCGGAAGTGACGTCAGGAATAGTCCATCATCATAATCTATGTGTGCCATCCCAGCAAGATATGATCATCCGAATTGTTTAAAATCATTACAAGTTCAACAAATTTATATTTCCGGCTTCAGAACATATATATTGACTGGTTGCATTCCAGCCATTAAAGGAATAAAACAGACAAAAATCACAATTTATATATTTTTTTTTCGCCGAATGCCTATCTCTTATTATTTAATGTCTTATGCGAGTTTTGCAGTCCATAATGTAAACATTGTCGTTAGTTTATCAAAAAATATATAAAATAAGGGGAAAACCTTTTTAGTCTTTACCAATCATTTTCAATTTCAGAATTACTATGTGGAGCAACTACAAGGTGCATTAAATAAGTTTCTAGACATTTTTGCACAGACATTTACAATTATCGCATGTATGCTGTTGCTATGTATCTTTTGAGATTACGGTACTTGTACAGTTTAATCAAGACATTAAAAAATAAATATCGAAAAAAGGTTATATTGTACGTATCCGTTTTGGACTGAAGATCTCCGAAAAAAATGTCACTGAGTTTGATCGAGTAGTTTTTTTTCTGTTGTAAACACAGAAAAACCCGTTTTTATGAGAGCGCGTTGAAGTCAGCCATTATGAAATTTATGGAGCACGCCACGGGGAGATAACTCCAGTTAAAGCGCCGGCACTCCCTCCCCATCTGTAATAATAGTTTTTCTTCCTAAAAATCAAACCTTTTGCTCAGTATCATAACAAATTGTTTTTCGCCGTAAAAAAAAAAACAAAAAAAAACTACTTGATGAAGTGAATTTTTTTTTCAGAGAACTTCGTTTCATAACGGATACGTACAATTAAAACGCTTTTCGATAGTTTCATTTTTTAATGTCTTGATTAAACTGTACAAGTACCGAGATTACTAACCAATTTTTATGATTTCAGGTTCAAATGAACAAATACAGCAGGAGTTGGAATATACTCTACCAAAGCATGAATTTCACAGTTGTTGAATTTCGAAAATGCAATCTGGACGTGATCATACTTTATATGAACGATATGCAATAGCATTCTGTTTTAAACTTTGAAAAATGCCACAGAAACGCATGGAATGCTTCAAACTGCATATTGCTTAAATCGAGCATCAGTTTTTGGGTGGCATAAAAGATTCATGGAAAATAGGAAGTGTGTGAGCGATGATGAGAGGTGTGGGAGGAACAAGGAAGTCAGAACACCACAGTTGATTGGCAAGATAAAGAATTTGATTGATTGGGACCATCGTGTATCTATAAGCGCACAGTTTGATGTCAGTGTGGGAACTGTACACACAATTATTCGCGAGGAATTGAAGATGCGGAAGATTTGCACGAAGTTAATTCCAAGGGTGCTTCATTTTTCTCACAGACTATTTGACTAGGATGGGCATCAAGCCAGTTTCTCATCCTCCCTATAGTCCATACCTTGCTACCCGTGACTATTGATTATTTCTTCAGCGCAAGGAACCCCCCGGAGGCCGTCGTTATGAGGCAGTTGAATAGATGAAAGAAACTGTGACATGGGTCATTGATACGCTCTCACATAAGGACGTTCAAGTGGCTTTCTAGAAGTTGTTGGAACAGTACACCGAGTGCATTGCAGCCGGAGAAGATAAACTGGAAAGGGACTTAAGTTTCATGTGTGTAGTATAAATAAAAGTGTCCATACGACAAAAGTCTGGAAACTTTTTAAGCCACCTCAAACATAATTGGAAGGAATTGATCATTACTTTTATACATTTCTCCCTACTTGTCCTCCTCAATATCACTACTAATCCCCTACCCAGCATTTGTATATTAGACTGTACCTTTCAGAGCTTACATTCATTTTATCCCAGTTTATTAACATCTTTACATAGGCACTATACTGCCAATATAGATTTCTGATTTATTGTATATAGACGTTTGTTAAGGGCCATCTAATGGTTGTTATATGACATAAAACGTTTGTTATACACCATTAGACATTTATTGTAAGTTATTAAAAAATTGTTATAGGTTATTCCTAATTAATATGTAGTCTATTTCAATTATTTGAAGCATTTTTAATTGTTTTAATCAATTGGATACATGGCGTTTCCAATAAAATCCAGTAATCTTATATACTTTATTGAGACGTGATGGACTAAACCCTCTCCTACAAAGCTTCTACTTCATAAAAAAAAACTCTCTAATGATTACTCCTATTATTCCTGAAAATATTTTGGTATTTTATATCTATCTCTAATTGGATACATACACACTCACACCCTACATATTTGTGAGACATCGACTTGGGTTACAGCTTGGTTGGATAACCAAATCCCTTGTTCGAGACAAAGTAGGTCCATTACATAGTCGGATTTCGCCGCGCTTTGCTTGATCTGTGTTAGTTAATAGACTTTCTTGTGTGTGACACGTTTGCTTATGTGGCAGAGTACTCGCCTTGAATGCAAGAAGTCCAGGTTTCAATCCCAAGTTCGGATATATCTAATTAATGAAGGCGAAACTCGAGTCCTGGACATGCGGTTTGTTGGGTGTCATGGCTCTTCTAAGCTGCGACGTTGTTTGGCTGTGGAAATGATATATATAATCTCTCACTTTCAAGAATATATACAGCTTATATATATATATATATATATATATATATATATATATATATATATATATATATATATATATTACATTTTCACCCCAAACAAGGCAAATTGCCACTTTGGGGTAGGGGGCTACTATCAGGGGCAACAACTACTGGGGTACTATGTAGGGATTTAGCCAGCAAGATGTCGGTTCACGTTACACTTGAACTTCTGCACGTTAGTACTGTTGGGGAAGCAGGGACCTGGAATGGAATTCCAGAGTCTAGCGGTTCTGGGGAAGAAACTATTGGAATAAAAAGATCTTTTACATCTAGGGATCTCTACAGTGTGGGTGTGGGATTTAGCAGCCTGTCGGGTTTGTCGAGGGTGCTCACGTCGTGGGGGCACAAGTGATTGCAGTTCGTCAGAGCATTCACCACTAAAATACTTGTAGAAAAGGCAGAGGGATGCAACATTTCGTCGATGGGACAGAGGCTGAAGCTTAGATGCCAGTTCAGGGCCTATCAGGTTTGCGACTCTCTTTTGAACCTTGTCAAGGAGCGAGAGACTAGTAGCAGATGCACCAGCCCACATGTGGCAGCAATACTCCATACATGGGCGAATGGTGGCCTTATAGAGGTACAGGATACTTTCGGGTGTTAGTAGTTTTCCAGCACGGTAGAGAGAGCCCACCTTTCTTGCAGCGGCCCTGGCAATGCCTTCAATGTAATTGTTCCAACTCATATTTCCTGTGAACGTTAGGCCAAGGAGTTTGAAAGATGGACTCTCAGATAAAGAGTCGTTGGCCATTGCTATGGGTGGTAGAGAGGGTTTCTTGTAATTATTGAATGAAACTAGTTTAGTCTTGGCAGCATTGAACGCGACCAGCCACTTTTGTCCCAATTCCACTACAGATTGGAGGTCTTCCTCGAGTGTTTCTGCCATTTCTTTAGAAATGTGTTCATTCGTCTTCCTGTCGTGCCTGCCATAGAGTGTAGTGTCATCAGCATATATACCCATCTCAGAGGCAATTTTGTCGGGGAGGTCATATATGAATATCAGGAACAATAGAGGTATATATAAGTTATAAAATTATATATATTTTTAAATATTAACTTCACAGTGCTCAATACATAAGTAGAGTTTGGAAGTAGTATAAAATATACTTGTGGCAAATAAGTGACGCATAAAGTCGTTCAAGGGAAAATCTTATAATGAAACAAACCAGTTTTAGTAAAAAAATTAGACATAAAAGCTTATTTAATTTTAAAAACAACCTTATTGTTTGATGCGGAACTGTTATTCTTTACACACGCGTTTATGAATATGGATTTGCAAGATTAGAGAAGCCAAATAAAACAGTATTCTTTGCCAATTTCAAATATTATAACCCAGATTATCTTCCCAATAGCAAAGCTTCGTAATGCTTAAAAATAATAATTCTCTTTGATGTTTTCATTATTTATATTTCTAAGACAATGGATCGGAAAAAATCCTGATAGAGTAAAAAAAAAAAGAAACAAAAAAGAAACGAATCTTTGATTTGATTGGAAGAATTTACAAATCCAACAAAGCATTGTTTTTTAATCGAAAAAAAAACCACAAAAAACAAAATAAAAACATAAACAAAAAAAAAATAAATAAAAAATAAAACGAAGATTTTCTTTTCGATTCGTTAATGGAGAGAATTTTTCACGTTTGTAGTATTTGCACTTCCTGAATAATTAGAACGCCGGGAGACAAACAGACAGATTTTTACCTTTTTATGAGAAATTGAAAAAAAAAAAAAGAAAAAATATTAAGAAAAAATAAATAAAAATAAGAACAAATAAACCATGAACTGAAAATAAAAACGAAAAAAAAAAGCAAAGAAGATCAAAGCAAAGATAATAAATGAAAACTGGCGCACTTGTGTGATTGCAAGCAAAAACATTCTGTCTGGCCAACTCAAATATGTTTGTACTGCGCATACTCGAACGTGACCTTGTATAAAAATGTCATGAGACTTGTTTTTTTTTTTGCTGTTGTAATTTTTTGGTTTGTTTTCCGATTCCTCAACTCTATCAAACAATGTTTTTCTTTCTTCTTTATTTTTTCCCCTGCAAATTATCGATTTGAAAAGCCACTGAACGCAGGTGTTTAATGTTTTCTTATTATGCATTCGCCAATCGGATTTAATTTGCTTTGATTTTCATCGTATTATGCAAGAATTTACAAGTGTTTTTTATTTTCGTTTTTATTTAGCATATTTTATAAACACTCTCCATTATTTTTGCTGGTGACGTGTGCATAAGTTCGCTTTCTTTATAAGTACGGCAAAGGAACTCCGGAAGCGGCTCTGGATGTCAGTTGACCGATCGCTCTGTCACGCTTAGGTTTGAAGTGGCGTTATTGTCGGTCTTTAATATTGTTTGCAATATTGTTCTCGCCAATTTGTCGGACATTAGTCTTGCGTAAATGTTTCGAATGAGCCTGCGCATCCCAACAAAAGAGGCCTTTTTCGTCGTTCGCTTGTCTGATCTGCCTGAAATAGCCGTTTCTTTTATATATTTTGCGTAATTTGCAATAAGAATTTTAGGCAATGTTTAAATATCGCAGTCAGATAACAACACGATAAAAATTTCATATACTCTGCAACTGTCATGTTTCTTTTGTTATGCATTACTAAAAGATGAATCATTTATTTTCAAAATCTATTTAAATTAAGCTTGGACAACTGAGAAAAGCACGCTTGAAAAGTCTCAACAATGCGCGAATAAGCTAAATTTAAACAAAATGGCCACCAAATTTTACCTGATATCGTGTTTATCTAAAAAAAAAAAAAAACTAGAACTTTCACTAGAAATGAACCCTCATTTAATAATATTTATTAAAATAGTATAAATTAATAACATTTAACAAAACAACATAAAACAATTTTTAAACGATATACAGTTTTCTAACATTCTCTAACCGCGACCTTTAAACATTACTAATTTTAGTATGTTATTCCTAGGTTTCAACAGCATTTCATCATTGAACACATGTAAAATAGTTGCTTCTATTACTCTACCAAATAGTCTGTGACAAGGAGGAATTTGTAGACTGGTGTATTCGAGCAAATCTTGCGCATCTTCAGTTCCTGGCGAACAGCTATGTGTGCAGCCCCTATACTATCATCAAACAGTGCACTTATTGTCTCAATAGACATTACGACGGTCCTAATCCATGGAATTCTTTATTTGGCCAATCAACTCTGGTGTTCTGACTTCCCTACTCCCCCCACACCTTTCGTCATCCCTCATATTCTCTACCTTCCCTGAATCAAAAGTAAAACATCAAAACAGACAGTCAAAAGGAAGCATCATTGTATCGCATTTAAATATGTTTAGCATTAAATGACCTTCAAACTGTTGGTGTGCCTTAAAACAGAGAAAGTAAACACAAACAATAATTAATTTCCACTTCAACCAAGCTCTTTTGAGAAACAAAATACCGATAATTCATTTCAAAGAATTGGCAAACGTAATTCATGATGCATTTATTTCAGTAAAAATAGATAAATATGAATACAAATGAATATTTACCGTTTAAAATGATACACGTACACTGTTTGATTTTTTTTTGTTTCTTTTGCAATCCTTTAACGTTTTTCTTTGGTATATAATTTTTTTCTATGAGGTTTTCTTGCTCTTTTATTTTTGAAATCTTAACATCTTTTTCCAGATTTTTGAGGTGGCGGCTGGGAGATAAAGTTATTTCTTGCTTCCACGAAAAACATACAAAAAAAGACAATAATCGATCGATTTTATGATTCAGTTCTTTTATACTCGTTTCATTCTTCCTCGCTTCGTCTTTCTTTTCTTTAACTCCTCCCTATCCCCGTTTCACTCTATGTCACTATTTCTTTCTTGCTTTCTTGCTTTTCGTCTCTCTTTTCGTTACCTTTCTCTATTGTTTTTATCTCTTTCTTTTTTACTTCTTCTTTTTCATCTTTCTTTTGTTCTTATTATTTACTGTTCTCTTTTATTTTATTCACCTTTTCTTTTGTAGGTTTCATCTTTTTCTTTCATATTTTATCTATTCGTTTTTTGTTTTCCACATCTCCCCTCTCTCTCTCCCTTCCCTTCTAGTAGTACTAGATCAGGCTGTTTGAATATATCAACTTCCTAATTTTAATTCACCAAACATTGATGCTATTGTTATTTCTTTTCTTTCATTTGGCAAAACTCAATCACGTTCTGCGAGAACAAAAAAACAAAAAACAAAAAACAAAACGAAAACAGTAATTTCCTGCTATTCAATGAAAACAACCAAATTAAACATAACGAATACATATTCGAAGATATAATGTTTTACCAGCATTAAATGAGCCGAAAAATACAGAGATGTCTTAAAACAAAGCAACCAAACCAAACAGCAAGAATAAACATTTGAAGATATACAGAAGTTGAAGTATGAAATTATTTACCAAAATGACCGTATTATGCGTTGAACGACCCGAAAAGGGCTGATATGCCGTACAATAAAAAATACAAACCAATCTCTCTCTTTCCTTTATATTACTATTTTATCTTCTCTCATTTTATTAACTCTCTCCCTTTTCGTTTTCTCTTACGATATCTTTATTTTTTATATCTTTATTTTTTTTTTAATTTTTATATTTTTCTTATCTTTTTATTTCATTCTAATTCTTTCCTTTTCTCTTTCACTTCTCTCTGTTTTTCACATGCTCTTTTGGCTTTTTTCTAAATTCTCATTTCTCTCTTCTAATTACATGCCTTATACCATACACTATCATGTGTCTTTTCGTTTTCTATTTTTTTCTTGTTTATTCATATTCTCTCTCTTTCATTCTCTTACTCTCCTTTAATTTTCTTTTATTTTCATCTCTTTTATTTTACTCTGTTTGCCTTTTTCTTTCTCTTCTACCCTCTTTTTCTCGCTTTCCTACTTGTGTCTATCTTATGTCTTTATTTATCTTTCTCGTTTTCTCTCATTCAATTCCCCTACCCTCTCTTATCCTTTTCTCGTTTCCTTTTTATTTCACACGCTGTATCTTTGCATTTTTCATATATCGTCCTTCTCCTTTCTTTTGTTGTCTCTTTCATTTTCTTTTACCCTTTTTTCATTTTTTTACCGTATTCCCCTATTAATTTACCCCGCCTCTTCTCCCCCTATATTTTAATTTCAGTATATCACGTTATTCCCCTCTCTATTACCCATCTCTTCCTTTACCCTCTGTCTCATTTTCCCTGACTCCGCCTCACTAGCTGTATTCTATATCTCTAAGTACGCATTAACGTTTTTTTTTTTTACTTTTAACTTTTCGAATTGGCGCCAAATAATCTGATAAAACAACAAAAAGCGAAAACAAAAAAACAAAAAACAAAAATAGTCTAAAACTTAAATAATTCATTTCCGTTTTTTTTCTTACATTCATTTATGTAATTTCTATTTTATATGTTCTCCTGTTTTTATTAAAACAAGCAGCCAAGTTTATTTCTTCCAAAAAATAAATACAAAATTGAATGAACCGAAGTCAAAAATGTATTTATTTATATATTTATTTATGCGTCCACGGGCAACTTGAGTAAAACATTTATTCAAACACAAAATGAAATCCTATTTCAACATTCAAAAGAAAATAAAAAAGAGTAAAGCAAAATGCCCTTCGCTAAATCTTGCCAGTTCAAACAATATCTAAAAACAATTCGTTTAAAATAGCGTTTAAGCAAACCAATTCCAATTATTTCATAAACGCATTTAATAATAAAAAGGAAAAAATATTAAAATATTCAATTTATTTTGTTAAAATATATAAAAAATATTTTAATTAAAATGTAAAAAAGAAAACTTTACTTTTGTTATTAATAAGTCGACACTTATCAAGGCTAAAAGAAGGAGCTCCATTATGAGGGTTAATGGGATTAATGTATTATTACTTGGATGATAAAGACTATTATGGGAGCATTAAAAATCATTGTTGGAATGAACAAAATGAAATACTTATGAAATACGATAGCGTGTATGTTATTTTGTGCGTTAGGCTTAATTTTTTTTTTCTTCCAAGTGACTGTCGTTAAATTTTAATGCCCTTCCATTTTTTCTAATAAATAATTTTACGAAGAATTCTTCATAAGTTTTGGTTTCGGTTTCGATTATAGATGATGACGCTCAAGTCAACTATTTTTTAATACATATTTTTACCAAGAATGTTTTCATAAGTTTTGGGTTTGGTTTCGATTAAAGCTGAAGATCCTCGTTATATATATATATATATATATATATATATATATATATATATATATATATATATACATATATATATATATATTTAAAAATATTAAAAAAAACTATCTAATTTTATTTTTTATCATTCGTTAGATACTATTTAGTCAGTAAGTCATTTAATAACTTGCAATTGCTGCATCAACGTGCTCTCTCGAATTCACTATAGTAATAATGGTTATTTTAGGGATGATCAGTTGCTTACCATGCATGTATTCTTCATAATTTTGGTTTCGGTTTCGATTTAAGATCACAAGTCATATAGATATATTTAGCATTTTTGAAAATCACAACTTTAATATACAAGAACTGATAGAAAACTGACTATATATAATATATACGAAATCTGCAAGAATTAAAATATATTTAAGCGGATTTTACGACCGGACTATGCCGAGTGTCCCTGCTAGCTTACATAAATACTTTTGCAGTTTTAACAAAAGAGCTGCAATAATATCAGAACGTCTTCATTTACGCTGAACATCAACAGAATGCCAACATTAATAAATTACATATGAAAGGGCAAGTATTTTAGAGGTAGTCTAGTGTGTTCTATTTTTGCAGAGCTAAATATGTTTACGTTAAAATTTGCGTAGGAACACGTAATACAGAATGAATAAAGTGGATGTATCCTATTGTACATTATTTGTAGAGTAAATTCCTGAAAGTTTCTTTTCTCTGGCGGCTCGTACATTTTAAGAAGAAAATAACGAATTTAATATTCCCCAGACCTTACATGATCTTCAAACTTATCTTAAAGCTTGGCAGCAATTGGCGCCAACTTCCAATCGTTCCCACATCACCCAACCTTGTGTATAACGATGAACTCGTGAAATGTGTTCAAAATGCAATTCTAATCACAGAGGGATATAGATATTTTTTTACCCCGTTGGAATTGTTTTCCTCCATATTATTAGTTTTATTTAGTTTTTATTATTGTTTTTCACAGAAAAGATCATATGAAGCTTCCAACGATCCTAGTTAAAATGGTGTTATTGTTTTGACAGGATTACATCATCACAGGTCGAATCATCAATCCTCGTCAATATCCGCATCAATTGAAAGTTATTAGACAGAGAGAAAAGTTGGCGTCTTGTATAAAATTCATTATTTAACTATACAATATTCTGATTGTTTCTTCTTTTCTTAATCCGTAGGTTACATCTTGAACAAGGCCAAATACAATGTTTGGACGCCAGAATAATTTTAAAAAAAAATGCTGAATTCGCAAAATTTGATTTGAAAATACCAATATTCCAAAACTGGACAAGAGTATGAAAGTGAGCTCTCTTTGATATAGCCTCGTTTTCGTATCCTCGTAATTATATATTATCATTGTTGTAAAAGGTTGAGAAAGGAACGCATAGTAATTTCGAAATGCATCGGTTCTTCACCGAAGAATGAAGTCAGGGAAACGTTTCATAAAAATGGGGAGATTCGAAATAAACAAGACAAAACAAACATTGTCTGCCAAGAGGTAATAGACTTAAGGAATAAACTAAAGATTGTCTCTTACAATGTTATTTCATTATTTGTATTGAACTATGTAGCACAATATTACTTTTCGAGTATTTATTGGCGCATATTAATATATCTTATTTGGATCAGTTCTTTATTTGAAATACAATGGATACTATTTTCATACAAATGAAAATAAACTTAATATTTGCTGCATTTTATTGTTTTCTCTGTCCCCCAAACCTAATTTTTGCGATAAAAATATCGCTTTATCAAAACATATTTGTTGATTAAATATGTTTCTCTCTCCGTGGAATTTCCACGGGTTCTGCTAGTTATGCAACATTTTATTCAAAACTATCCCCAAAATACCATTATTGTCCACAACTTCTGCCAATAACCTGTTATTAAGCAGATTCGGACACACCAATGTCAACAATTGCATCTCTCAAATAAAGTCCAATCATTTCGCATCACAGTAAGCGATGACAACGTGGCCGTGTTCGAACTACCCGACTTACAGATGAAATTTTATAGTCGACATCAAGATCTGCTGGCTTCTGGTTATCTCTAAATATGTGTGCGGCAAGCAAAAACGTGTCAAGAGTGAAAGTGCTAATGTTGTTTCTGAACTATTCTTTTATTTTGTCTGGCTCAAACCCTTCGCGATTTTGAGGCTTAGTGCTCTCGTTGTCTGAGGTAAAAACAGACCATTTTTCAGATTAACAAATAGCTGCAAATAAACAGGAGGGCTTAATGCAGACCAGATACTCCGAAAGAAAGTATTTTTCGAATGGTAACTCACCATTTTGTAAAATGTGATTTTTCTCGTTTTACATGCGAACTATTTTGTTTCAATTTAATTCAATCGAAGTCCACAGAAATCAAGGAGCCCCTTCGGGTTAACTCTCTATACGAGATACATAGATATTCGAGTTTTCCATTGAATTCTCCTTTACCTCTCAAATGTTGAAGAAGTGAGCAAGACAAAGGTTTTTCACAAAAGACTAACAAGATATTTTCTAAAATAAATATGGAGACCATTAATATTAAATTTTTACACTAACTAATGATTTGTGGGTTACCTTACGCCAAAGAGAGCAACTAACTAATGATTTGTGGGTTACCTTTAAGCCAAAGAGAGCAACCACAAAAGCATTGACAAATTCGTTTCTTTGGGATGTTGGGATATTAGAGTCATGAAAATATGTATCATATATACTTATGCTGTACATGAGAATAAACTACGAATGATATCGACAATAAAGAAGTATAATATTGCATATTTTTGTTACGGTATCTTAGTCTTACGTGGACAAGAATTTATCTAGTTTAGTAGAGTATTTAACTTAGTATTGCTATCATAAGCAACGCCAATTTGAGAAAGTGCACAAGGCATCGTATAAACCATTAGCTATACAGATGAGATCTTATTTGGGCTTTAAATACTATGTTTTTTTAAATATTTAGTCAGCGTTTACTTGTAGATTGAAGTATCCTCAAGTCAGGTTTTCCTGACAAACTCTTGTACAGTGAGACCTTAGACTCGAGGATACTTTGTGCTAGGCATTGTATTTCTCTCTTGTCTCATAGTTTTCTTATATGTATTGCAATGCTTTTTTTCTTTTTATCTAGTTGGTCATTCTTGTTGTACATAGTTTAATTAGTCCTTTTTGCTACTAATGAACCACCACTTATCAAGTCTAAGATGCCATTAGATTACAAGGTTTAATAAAATTGATGGATTATTAATTGGATGATGAAGACTATTACGAGAGGATTTAAAATGATTAATAGAACGAACAAAATTTGAAGCATTTTAGAGATATTTTAAAGAGTTCTTCATTTCTTTTTGGACTGGGATTATCTCACGTTAAAATCGACACCGTATCTAAGAAGAACTTAATGCAAACAGGATAATTCGTGGACTAAGGCTAAAGATATTCTTGAAAATAGTTTTCACTGGAGGTTCATACATTCATAAAGAAGAAAATGATAACGAATTTAATACTCCCTAGGCCTTACATGACCTTCTAACCTTCCTTAAATCGTGGCAGTAATTGAATCTAATTTCAATTTTTTTCCACATCACATAATTAAGCCAACCAACTGACATCACGGCCGAACCACCTCAATTACACCGCATAAACCTTTGCACCTAGGAACACCGATCATACCTCAGATATTTTTCATCCCTCCTTACCACATGTCATGATACGATTGCTATTGGATCTTCCTTTCCATAATTGTTTTTGTAGCTATATATGTATTTGCACATGTGAACCACATTTGTTTCATCATCTTGCTGTTTTGTTATGATCTGAAATCCGCATTAGCGACAAATTTATCCCTACAAACAACGTGTAATATTTAGAATATAAAACTATTCAGTTTACTGACTATTACCGCACTGGTTAGAAATCTTAATACCTTTGTGACGCATTTAATTAGGATTTTATTAGTCGCGAGACAAACCTCATATATGGTCACCTGCATATTTTACGTCTCTCCTAAACTGCTTTTACCATTTGACTCTTTGAAAATTTACCGCTCTAGAAGAACACGCTATCTCGTTTGACCAGTTGCGTCTACGTGTCTCTCAGATGACTAGATTCATTTCACAGCACATCCTAAAGCTGTTTCCGCATAGTAGCAAATGCTTTTAATTGTTGACTTATAAGATAAGTTGAATTAATCTTTTTCCACCATCGGCTCTTCGAAGGTCGAGTCGATCAATGTCAGCTTTACGATGCTGCATTCGGGAGGAAGTTAATTGTCTGCATGTTTTAGTATCCATTCTTTTGATGTCTTGCGCTCTCCAAGAAACATATTAAAACTTTACTGAACATTGTTACTGCTAATCGATTGATTCCTAACATTCCACTTTGCAAAAGTAACTTCTAAACAAGAGGCAAACATCTGTAATGGTTATTCCTAAGAATTTCGTTCTTAAATTATACCTAGTCATGTGGGAACAGTTTGAAAGCTTTCGTGACGCTGGAGTCAACACTTGACTCAAGAGATCATATAATCTGAACTATATAGTATTATATAAGATTACTATCTATTAATTAAATAGTATAAGTCCTTACATGGAATAATAACCTTGACATCCCGGTTCTCGCCAGATCACCGAATTTAAGAAGCAATAGGTTTGGCCAGTACCAGATGGGTGATCATTTGGGAAGCGTAGACGCTGCATGTAGTGGTCCGGTGAGTAGAAACTTCCAAGTTGCTATCTGGGAGAGAAGCGCCCCCAGTATTCGTTAAGGCACACATTTAGGAGAAGAAAAAAATTGATATAAGACCTGAGATTTACTGTCTGTTCTAGCTTGTGGCAGTCATTGCAACAAAGATTAGCAATTGTACGAAAAGGCGCTAGGCTCTATAGAAACCTTCGCCACCAAAAACAAATCACCTGTGAGGAATTACGAATCTTCGCTTATTATGTGCTGTGTAATTAGAACTCAGCTACCCGATTCTCTTATTTGATGCCGACTCCATTAATTTTGGTAAAATCTGTTCAGCTATTTTAAAATAGATTTTATTCTGTAAACGTATCATTTATATATTGATGTTTCTCATATTTCTTATATATTTCAAATAAGTTGTCTGCAAGCGATACATTTTATTTAATAGAAAAAGAATGTCTGTTTTGTTTATTCATATTCATTATCGCAACGAGGTTTTTTCCTGAACCGGTTATCCAACTGATAAATGTGCTAAATAATTATTAGTTCTCGGTGACAGTATTCTGAATGTTTTAGGTTCCGTCCGCAGTAGGGGCGATACATTAATACACTAAGAAATTACTTAAGACTACTACTCGATCATGAATGACGTAACGAGATCAATCTACTCCTGTGGTTGTATAATATGTCTGATTCAAAATTCCGTGCAAATTGCCGAGGTCGATATGAAAATTTTGGAGTCTGACAAGACGCACAAATAATGAAGATAAGAATCAAAACGTTGAAAAAAGTTTCTTTCTTAGAACTGCACGCCTGTTGGACTCTCTTACGATTGCCTGCTTTCCAGCTGACTACAATCTGATTGTCTTCAAGTCCAAGGTAAACAAGTTCTTGATGAACCGTCCCCCTAAGTAATACAATGTACAAAATTCCACTAATTGTGTTTACGACACTATAATCACATTGACTAATGTATATCCATTAACACTTATCCTCGAGTGGCCTCTGGGCCTTGATAATTGGTGATTTCTGTGTAAAAAAAGGAGCACGCGAGATGAGAACAGTTGTCTTATAGCAAATGATACAAGCGATTATAAAATGCTTGACTGAATATGATGTTAATTAAAAGAATAATGAATTTTATGAAAATGATCAAATTCCGTATTAAATTACCAGAAAAGATTGATATACCGTAAAACAAAGCAACTAAATAACTTAATCAAGTTCCGTTATTTTAGTGTTCACATCCATTTATTTTGTATTTCCCATTTATTCACTCTAATGTTTTTGCACATTCATGCAAAGCCAATTTCACATCTTATTAATTGTAGGAGTAACTGGCTTGATAGAAGTATGAGGAAATAGTTTGTGTTCGTCAATTCGGAATAAAATGATTAAAACCTTTTTTTTTTGTACGATTTTATACATATGGCTAGCAGGGAGAGTCAATGTATCCTAGGATTGAACGATGATCACGAATGTTTCACCCTCCCATATTTTTATTGTAGTCGACATCGGTGAAATCGCTCAGGTTTCAATTAAATCGATTGCTTGCCTGCTGTAGTTGGGGACCCATCACTGTGTAATAGGAGGAAGCTTCAGATGCCTCTACACAATGACGTAATCCACAATACATTGTAGTCTACATTGCACTGTAGAGAACGTACGGTGTGTTTTATATAAAAAATTATTACATACAGGGTGTCCCAGAAGTCGCGCACCGTATATTTATATTTATATTTTTTTTTGTTTCAGATTTTATTCGGCCCAGAAGTCGCGCACCCTATATTTATATTTATGTTTTTTTCGTTTCAGATTTTATTCGGCCCAGAAGTCGCGCACCATATATTTATATTTATATTTTTTTGTTTCAGATTTTATTCGATATGGGCGAGAAATTAACAATGCAAGAAAGAGTTAAATTGATTTTTATGTTTGGAAGAGATGGGGCTACATACCGCTCGGTAGCTAAAGAATTCAACCGCACTCATCCCGACCGAGAAAAACCATTGAACCATATCACTATCTGCCGTTTGATCAAACGTTTCCAAGAAACAGCTTCAGTTGCTGACCGCAAGAGATGTGGTCGACGAAAGAGTGTAACTGATGAGGAAACATCAACTATGATTTTGGCGAATGTTGCTAGAAGCCCCGTGAAATCAGTAAGGAGAATAAGCCAGGAGCTTACGATTAGCAAATCATCAGTACATCGTATTCTTAAAACACAGAAATAAAGAAATAAAGAGAATCGATGCATGTATTCAGGCTGAAGGTGAACAATTTGAGTATCTATAGCGATTTTGATTAATAAAATTGATATTCATTGATATTCATATTTGTTTTTATATAAAACTATATGGTGCGCGACTTCTAGGACACCCTGTATAATAGCTTGAAGTTTAAAATGAAAAAGTCAATTGTGCGCGAACAGAAACATTCATTTCGAACACGCGCCGGTCATAGCAAAGAACCTACTTTTCATTTTATATGTTGGCCCCTTAGGTTTGTGGTGTTAGATTGTGTAATGTGTTAAATTTGGTCCATATCATCTGTTCCTTTTTTATCGGATTATATCGATTATCGATCATCGATACATATCGAAGATATTCTGAGACTAAACCTATCTAAGAACACCCATTTGCCAGACACATGAAATACCTTTTTGTAAAATTTCATAAAAATAGGCCCAGCCCTTCTCAATTCAATAGGGAATAGACTCACGCACATATACATGCACACACACAAACACACACACACACACACACACACACACACACACACACACACACACACACACACACACACACACACACTGACGTATACACATTTCCTTTTATATGATAAAAAATTCCTCACATAATAATTTGAGTTAAGTAAGAAACATTTCTCTGTTTATTAAATGCGAACCCGATTTTAATTAATCTAATTACAAATAATTTAACAAAGCGTTTGTATTTATACAGATCAGTATTTGCGTAATTACACCAAAATTTACGCAAATCAACCAAATATTTTCGTTTTTAAAAATAAAATAAAATAACCCCACGAAACTTTTGGAAAGCATTATAAATATGAGAGATGGGAGTCTTTCTTTAAATTTTGTCTTGCTTGAATTAAAATTTGAGCTATATCCCTTCCACTTAATACTGCAGAAAATAGTCGACGAGAGATTTCACTGGTAAATTTTGATTTTGTTTTCAAAACAAAAATATTGGATATATTTGCTTAATTTTTAGTGCACTGTAGTTTTCTTTTCTTAACCTAACAGATGAACATGTGATGCATTTTGAGGGATTTTGTTTATTTACTTTTTCCTAACACTTTTTTCAATATTAGGATCAAACCGGATAATCACCGATGTTTTTTCCTTCCTTTTTGTTGCGCTTTCATTCGTATGAAGAAATTAAACTGGCACAGTCAAATAATTAAAAAAGTTACGCATAATGTACGATTACGCTCCACTGTCAATGGAAAAGCAAAGACTAAGGGAATAAATACTAAAAAAAAAACCAACAAAAAATCCGGTTTGGAATCTCGATAAGCAGATGGCAAGCACTGCAACACCTTCAGCTTCGACCGTTATTGACTTTGCCTGCAAGACCGAGAGAAAGAGAGACCCTGGTAACTGGATAAACCTAAGTCTCGTTATCACTCGCTTAGGCATGCATCTGGAGAGGCAACTCCAACGAAGACAGCAAACGCTGCAGTGCATCAAACTAGATACAGAACGCCATTGTCTCACGAGACAAAAGGTTACCATCATTATGTATAATTTACATGGCTCTAACTAGTTATTATTTTAAGTCGTTATCATCCATTGTTCATTTATAAACGTTGGTCTTTCGGGTCTAATTGACAATTGTCCCTAGATTTTGCCAGAATCCCTCAACTCTTTCGATAACCGTTGCAAATCAGTCTGCCTTAATCCAACAACCGTATATCATTCATTTTTTTTTTGTTGTTACTCAAATTTCATAGAAATCTAAAGGCCGCCATCAGCAAATTTTCAGAAATCTCCCAAGCGCTATTACATTTATTGAAACTACACAACTTTTCTTGTATTGCATATTCCTTTCAGCTCTCTGCCCACCTCCATGCATTGCATTAGTTTCTCGGTTTCCTTGTTTTTTAAGACAGAGGGACAACATAATTTACAATTTCACATTTTGTCCCTTTCTTTCATTACCATTGGGTCTTCTTGCTTAGATGTGTTTGTTCGTTTGTGCATCCATTTTAACTTTCATTTTTAAATACTGTCTCCAAAATGTGTTTGTGTCAGTTGTTTGCATGTTCAAAGTGGAGATGTTATCCTTTTGCACAGTTCACAGTGAAGTGCTTTATTCACGCAATTATTATTATTATTATTATTATTATTATTATTATTATTATTATTATAGTTATTATTATTGCTATTATTATTGTTA
Organism: Euprymna scolopes; assembly: GCF_053919585.1. Taxonomy (NCBI): domain Eukaryota; kingdom Metazoa; phylum Mollusca; class Cephalopoda; order Sepiida; family Sepiolidae; genus Euprymna; species Euprymna scolopes. Next base: position 79,291,098 of record NC_136489.1, on the reverse strand, counting down.
TTATTATTATTGTTATTATTATTATTGTTATTATTATTGTTATTATTATTATTATTATTATTGTTATTATTATTATTGTTATTATTATCATTGTTATTATTATCATTGTTGTTATTATTATTATTATTGTTATTATTATCATTAAAATTATTATTATTATTATTATTATTATTATTGTTGTTATTATTATTGTTATTATTATCATTATTATTATTATTATTATTATTATTATTATTATTATTCCTCACTAGGAGTTTTTACACAGGTCGTCATAAAAGATTTCTCTTTGAGAACAACCTGTGGTGTCCCCTCGAGTCGAAGTGACAAGTCTCCCTACATTTCCAGTACTCTCCACCTCTTTTGATAACACTTGCAAATGAATTCGCGTTATCGCAACAACCGTTACTATTGATTTCTCGTTGGCAGTAACTATAGGTCTTCACTAGAATATAGACATATATCTTATTACTTACATGCAAAATTATCAGATTATTAAGAAAAGATAGTGGCATAATTATTACTAATTGATTTCAAGTCACTTTAATTAAATTATAATCTCTAGCAAAAAGTGATGCCTCGCTATAGTTCTATTTCTTGTAACTGTATATCTCAAGCAGTTCTCTATATTTGCCTACAAAATATTTAATTTTTAATTCACGGTTTGATCGGAACTAATATAGCACTGATTCTATTGAAGGACATTGTATTGTTTGATTTATGATGATGTTATCAACTATCTTGGAATTTTCACGGGTTCTGCTAGTTATTATTATTATTATTATTATTATTATTATTATTATTATTATTATTAAGTTCGAGCTTTGACTTTTGTAGATCAAGAAGTATTTCAGAAGTTAAGAGAGTTTTTTCTTGGAGAGATCATAGATATCTCAAACATGAAGAGTAGTGATAGGCGGAAGTTGAAAAAAGAGGTAAAAATAGTCGAAGGCGTAATTCACATCATAAGAAATTACATATCGATTACGGAACTTAACTTTGCAACGTCATACGTTGTTGCGAATCGTCTTGGCTTAATACAGAAGAAAAAGAGGGGAATGAAGGGTAGAAGGCCATATTGGCAGAGGCGACTTAAGGATAATATTAAACGATGACGGAAAGACATTGGTTGAATCGAAGAAATAAGAAAAGGAGTTAAATTAGGACAGAAAGCTAAGGGCGAGCTTAAAAGGAGGTATAGATTTCTGGAAAAGGGAACGACGAGAGTTCTAACAATGTTGAAAGAAAAGGTCCACTCTGGTGGTATGAATATCAAAACTTTGTTGGAAAAAGTGTTGCGTTTCGGCAGAACAACCTTTTCCGGAATAATCAGTCTCAGCTGTATAAAGAATTAAATAGTAGTAAACAGGCGGGAAATAACAACACTCCAAATGCAGATAATACCAGAAAGTTCTGGAGTGGGATTTGGTTTGTCGAAGGGCGACATAATGAGAAGGCTGGCTGGTTGGGAGAGGTCTACCCAAGGCTATCAGAAATGCAGCAGATGGAGAACGTTGAGATAACCATTGATGACGTGAAGGTTGGTATATGAAGGATGACAAACTGGAAGGCACCTGGGCCAGATAGAGTGATAGGCTTCTGGTTCCAACAGTTCCGATGTCTTTATTCACCTATAGCTACTGCACTGCAAAGGATCGTAGAGTCGGGGGATGTCCCTGAGTGGCTTGTTAAGGGAAAGACGACATTGATTTGGAAAGAGCCTGCAAAGGGAACAGCTGCCGGCAATTACAGACAAATAGCATGTTTACAACTAATGTGGAAGCTGTTAACCGGAATCTTTGCAGAAAAAAGTTTATGGACACCTTATGAGTAATGGTGCTTTCCCTGATGAACATTGTAATGATGAATTTTGTAATGATAATGATGCCACTGAGCATCCTCTGTAAGAGAGAGAAGCTGAGGTACAACTTTGGATCTGGCGGCAGACGCCTCGACCATCTACTGTTTATGAATGATTTGAAGATATTTGGTAGAAATGAGAAGGAAATAGAGAGACTGGAAGAGCTTGTAGGAACATATTCGAACACATCGGGATGTAGTTTGGGATTAGTAAATGTGCGGTGCTGGTGATGAAAAAGGAGGTAAAGGTTCATTCGAATGGAATAGTACTGCCAAATGGATAAATGATGAAAGAAATAAAAGATAATGAGTATAAGTATTTGGGAGTACTGGAGGGTGTAGGCATGATGAACAGAGAGATGAAAGAGAAAGCCAGGAAGGAGTATGTAGTAGCCGAAACCCGCTACAATCACAAGCACGAGGTAATTCTCACGACTCGAGATTTAACATCCATTTTCTCCCTGGCTTGTCTAATCACAAGCCAGATCTCAATCACGTGACCAAGTACATAAAAGGTGACATCTGAAACTCTTAACCCTCTTTCCTACTGGTTTCTGCTGGCAGCACCCATTAGCCTTGGGCTTTGGTCCCCAGGCTGAACGTGAGTACAACAATCATTACATGGTGACCTTCTATTACCAACTCCCATTTGTTTCCACGTGCTGTACCCAAACGAACATTCTTTACAGAATTGCCTTCGTCGACACACACACACACACACACACACACACACACACACACACACACACACACACACACACACACACACACACACGACAACACGTAAACACACTGAATACCTTGCACATTTCTGTTTCATGTAAGCAGCTTCCTTCGCCTCGACGACTACTAGCTATAAACACGTGTAAACGGAACTGTTCTCTCCTCAACAAGCCGGCAATATATTAAATCTATCTTTACGCACGAACACTGAACTCATACTAACCCTTTCCTCTTCTATTAATGCTACTAACGAAGATGGCAAATGAAGTTGTTTATTAATATAGAATGAAACTCCATTTCGTTGTCTCTTATTCTATAAGTATCTTAGAAGAGTGAAACTAATTGCGAAGTCAAAATTGTATGGAGGAAACCTAATGAGAGCGGTGAATGCATGGGCAGTCAGTGTTTTGAGATAAAGTGCGGGAATTTTAGAGTGGTCTGACAAGGAGTTGCATACTATGGGTATCAAAACAAGAAAAGTTTTATTTATTTTTGGTATATTCCACATTCGAAGTAGCGTAGCGAGGCTGTATCAAAAGAAGAAAGATGGTGGGAGAGGATTGAAAAGTGTAAAAGTCTGTGTTAGAACTGAGGAGATGTCGTTGAAGGAGCATATGGTTAGAAGTGAGGAATGGATACTTAAGGTTGTGGCCAATGAAATGTGAGACTAAGGCTAAGTATGTGAAACGTATAGACAGAGAAAGGGCAGAGGAACTGGCTATGAAGAAAATGCAGGGAAAGTTCTTCCAGGATATAGCAGAAGTGGCTGATGAAAGATGATGGCAATGGCTTAGAGCTGGGTATCTGGCTAAGAGTACTGAAGCTTTTGTTTGTGCAAAACAAGAGCAGGCATTAGGAATATGACTTCAAAAAAGTGGTTCTAGGAGAGGAAGTTGCTGCAGAATGCCGGACTTGTGGTAAGGCTTCAGAGTCAATTGCGCACCTTGCAGTAGGGCGTAACGGATTGACCTAGAAAGGATTCCACAAAAGACACGATCGCATGGGACTTCGGATATATTGGGAGGTCGGTAAGAAGTTTGAGGGTGAAATGTGCTGAAAAGTGGTTTGAGGAGGTGCCTGATGAAGTGAGAACAAGTGACGATGGCAATGTAGAGGTATGGTGGGGCAAAAGTGTCATAACGACCAAGCAATCGGAACATAATCGTCTGAATTTGGTCGTCATTGACAAGATCTCAAAAAATGGCAAATTGTAGACTTCTCAGTACCCTGGGACAAGTCATCATCACATATTACTCACTAACAACAACTAATTGTTTCCTCTAGAGTCTGAGTGACAAAAATCTCTCCAGTTTATAGTACTATTTACCTTTTTCGATTACCTTTTCAAATGAATTTGCACTATCCCAACAGAGAGTTACCATCGACTTCTGGCTTAGCAACGACTATTATTTATCACTGAAATTTAAGTGGCACCATCCCAAGGTCTCACTTCGCTACTAACTCATCCAATTGAGGGTTGGTTAGTATTTTTTCACCTCGGTCTCTCCATCTCCATTGACTCTTCACAGCTCTATTCGACACCAGTAGTTAAGTTACAATTTTTAGTGTCAGTTTTCGTGTTTCCATGTAGGATTCCGCTATTATTTTATTTTATTTCTTTTGCAAGTTCCATATGGCCCGTTAGCGTTTGTAGTTCCTGTAGGTTCGTTTCCACATTCAAGATTGTAGCTAATTTCAACATTACCATATGTTCTCAGTGTTCTTCTTTATTCCGATTTCTACTAGTCTTTTATCAATGTTCTTTGGAATTGTTCGTAGTGCTTCTACAATTATTAGTATTATTTTAATTCTCTTCATCTTCCGTATTCCTTTCACCTCACGGCAATTTCCGCGTATTTGTTTCTATTTTTCTCTATCTTTGATCCTCGCCTGTGTTTTATTGGGGCGACAAAATCAACATTTCGACAGTTTATTTCCTACTAGTTAATCATTATGACACTCGGTCTCGTGGCTTGGATAAGTTTATCTATTTGTATCTCAATATTCCAAAAGATTTTGTTGTTTTGGTTGTCCAGTTTGTCTTCAGTTTGTGCTTGTACCATTTGTCCGCATGTTCCAAGTGTAGTTGTTTGTAGACCTCATAGTACACTGCATTCCCCACGAATCTGTGTCTGCGTTGATATTCTTTTTGAGCTCATTTGCTGCATTCACTCATTTTGTGATGAATCGTTTCATCTTTTTGTCTACAGTCTACATTTACTGTTTTCTTGTTTTATCTATTTTTGCTTTAATGTAGTTATTTCTAATAGCGTTTCCCTACGCTATTCATTCTTATGAATCGTCCGTGCACTTTCTGTTCCCGTTTTTTCTTTCTTGTTATCTTTTTCTGGTTTAATCGTTCCTTGTGTTGTTCTTGACGGTGTCTCTCGTTGCGATGATCAATCCTAGTTTGTTTAAAATTATCTACTTTTTCGAGGTCTTTTTGTTCTTTCTGCGCAGTCTTCTACATTGTATGTATCTGCATTTGTTCTTTTTCACGTAGACTCGGGCAGTATCATCTTATTAGACGGCCAAGCTGTACCTTAGTGCTTTCGTCGTTTTTAATATGAAAATCCTTTGCACAAGTTAAAAAGAAAATGTCTCATTAATCTGTTGAACACATTTACGCTGGCTCTTGTTATGGTTTCAAGCGTTCCAACTAATTTCCATTTTAGTTTTGATATTTATTTATTTTTTCCTGTTCTTTCTCCTCCACTTTGCTATTGAAACGGCAATTTCCATGATTAAGCGAGTTCTCCTGTTTGGGTATAGAAAAATGAAATCGGGTTCTTAATGTTTATAGAAATTATCAACCTTTATGCACATGTCCCAAAAGGTTGGACATTGTCAATCTATTATTATTATTATTATTATTATTATTATTATTATTATTATTATTATTATTATTATCAGTTGTGTAATATCGAGACGATTGTAGTGCCATGTCGCGCATGGAAAGGGACTCGGCACCCATCTCCGGTGGGCTTTCCCGTGGCCACGATCCTATGAAGAATCGGCTGACGGTCTACTTGTGTGCATGGTTTGTATTCTGCACAACCACTTTGTCCAGCACCTCTCACCCTAAAACTGAAACTCTTAAATAAAATAAAATGACAGTTCAATCAAAAATTATGATTCAACCAGGCTTCAACTCAAACAAAACCAATTTGCCTCCTCCATTGAGGCTTTCATTTACGAATATCCACGGGCTTAGAACTAATTGAGTTAAAGTTAAATTATTACGCCTAGCAAGCACCACGGATATCTTAGCGTTAAGTGAAACTAACCTACACTCCTCCATACCCTATAACCACTTTAAGATGCCTGGTTACCTCCGACTATGCCGTAAGGACTCAGACAGACATATGCACGGACTTGGAGTCTATATTCGAAACACCACCCTTTTGACTAAAGAAACAAACTAGAATCAGACGACCAGGCTTTATATGTTTTAGACTTAAGATGCAACATAACATTAGCTACTTATATTTTCTCTACAGCTCTGCCTCAACCCAGGGCTGTACGCTAATAAACCAAGTGTCTGACAGCATAGATATAGCATTCTCCCTCGATACTAGCGCATAAGTACATGTATGTGATGACTTCAATATCAATTATAGTAATTGGCTTGGATTCTCTATATACACAGACGCAGCTGGGAGCATAGCACATAGCTTCACTATATCTTATACACTATCACAGACGGTTACGTTTCCGACACGTATCCCAGATCATCAAGATCAACAAGCCTCACTTCTAAATCTATTTCTGACCACAGTTCCCGATGATTGTGTAATAAATACATATAGCCCACTAGGGAATGCTGATCACGCTGTATATATATATATCTATGTAGATATTTTCATGTAGATATATTTATGTTGATACATTTATGTAGATATGATTATGTAAAGATACGTACGTAAATATATTGCCATGTAGATATATTTATGTTAATATATATGTCACTATATTTATATTTATATATTTATGTAAATATATTTTTGTAGATATATTTATGTGGATATATCTATAAAAATGTTTTTATGTAAATATATATATATATATATGTGTGTGTATATCTTATTATAGTCATATTTATGTAGATGTATTAAGGTAGATATATTTTTGTGGATTCATGTGATAGATTTATATAAATATATTTCTGTGGACATATTTATGTAAACATGTGGATATATATTTATATAAATATATTTATTTAGATATGGTAATGTGGATGTAGCCATTTAGATATATTTATGGTTATATATTTTTGTAGATATATTCTTGTGGATACGTTTATGTAGATATATTTTGTTGATATATCTTTGATGATATATTTATGGATATATATTTAGCTGTATTATGTATTATTATGCAGATGTGTTTATTTTAATATATTCATTAAGATATATTTACGTAGATGTATTTGTGTAGATATAGTTTAGTGGATATATGTAGATATATTTATGTAGATATATTTATGTAAATATTATATATAGATACATTAATGTGGATATATTTATGTAAATACATTAATGTACATATGGTTCTGCATGTATATTTATGTGGATATAATTATGCAGATATATTTATGCAAATATTTTATGTATATATATGTATGTCTGTATTCATTTATTTAGAAAGATTTATGTGTATATATTGATGTGGATATATTTTTGTGTGCATGTTTTTGAGTATATATGTGTATGCATATATATACATAGGTATATTTATGCATATATATGTATGTATATATATATATATATATATATATATATATATATATATATATATATATAAATTCCTACCCTCTGATGAGAAGGAAAATATTTCTTCGAAACTCCGCGGATTAAGGACTATCCATTTATCTAGTGTTTCCTTTTCAGATTAAATGTTTTTAATTAATTTCAAAGTGTTTTTAACATATTTTATTAAATGTTTGCTCATATATATATATATATATATATATATATATATATATATATATATATCGGTAAATATATTTACATAAATATTTTTGCAGGTTCATTAATGCACATATATTTATAATGATATATTTATATACATATATTTCTGTGGATATATTCTGTAGATATGAATGTTGATAAATTTCTCTAGATATAGTAATGCAGATATATTTATTTGAATATATTTATGTGGATATATTTATTTGGATATCTTTATGTAGACATATTTATGTGATTATATTTATTTGGATATATTTATGCAGATATATTTATGTTGATATATTAGTGTAAATATATTTCTGTGGATACATTTATGTAGATATAATATTGTAAATATATTTATGCAGATATATTCATTACAGTATATTTATGTTAATATATTTCTGTAAATGTATATGTTTAAATATATTTCTGTGTATATATTTATGTATATATACGTATGTAAATACATTTTTGCAGATATATTTATGTAGATCTATTTATGGAGATATATTTCTGCGGATAAATATGTATAGATATTTTTATGTTAATATATCTTTATGCATATATATTTATGAAGATATATTTATGTAAACATAATTACGTAGATTTTTATTGTGTGTATATTTATGTATATATATATATATATATATATATATATATATATATATATATATATATATATATATATATATATATATATATATATATTCCTGTAAATATATTTCCGGGAATATATTTATGAGGATCTATGTATGTAAACTTATTTCTGTGGATATATGTATATAAATATATTTATGTAGATATATTTATGTATATATATATATATATATATATATATATATATATATATATTTATGTAGATATATTTATTTGGGTATATTACTGTTGATATATCTATGTAAATATATTTATAAAGATACATGTATGTGGATATATTTTTGAAAATATATTTATGTAGATTTAATCATGTATATATATATATATTTATGTGGATATATTTATATGGATATATTTATGTCATTATATTTATGCAAATATATTTATATAGATAAATTTCTATGCAAATATATGTTTATGTCAATACATGTATGCAAATATATAATTATGTGGTGGTCCTGCATATGACCTTATACTCTGTCCGATGGTGAGGCCCCAGCTTGCAGGCTTTGGGGAGTGTTGAGCCACTCCTTAATTGCTATTACTCCCATGTTGACTCTTACCCGGAATGGAAGTACCTGTTAGGGTCCAAACTATGGTTTAAATAGAATCCTACGTAAAAAAAACAAAATATATTCTATTAAAAAGTTGTCTTCAAAATCACCTTATATAACCTTAAAAGGTCGATATGCCGTAAAACAAAAACAACCAACCAACCATATTTCCGAGGATATATTTATGTTAACATATAATTGTTTATATACTTATGTAGGTATATTTATGTAGATATATTTACGTAGATATGTTTGTGTAGATGTATTTATGTATATATATTTCTGTTGGTATATTTATCTGGATATATCTATGTGGATTATTTATGTGCATATATTTATGCTTATATAGTAAATATGTGTATACCGATATATAGATGTAGATACATTTATTCAGAGAGATTTATATAGATATATTTATGCAGATGTACATTTGTATATATATATAATATATATATATATATATATATATACGTATATTTATTTATATAAATATATTTTTATGGGTATATTCATATGGATACATATATATGGATTTTCTCTTATCTTGAAATATTTACGTAAATGTATTTATGCAGATATATTATTTTTTTATATTTATGTAGATATATTCATGTAAATATATTTTGGGGGATACATTTGTTGGGATATATTTTTGTATATATATATTCATGTGGATATTTTTATGTGGATATATTTATGTAAATATATTTATGTCGATATATTTATATAGATATATTTATGTAGATGTATTTATGTATATATATTAATGTAGACATGTTTATGTGAATATATTTAATTGGGTATATTGATGCAGATATATTTATGTAAATATATTTCTATGTATTTATTTAAGTAGATATATTTATGTTGATATATTTATGCGGGTATATTTATGCATGTATATATATATGATTGCAACGTCTTGTAAGACGACTGCCACTCCCTAAGACACTTAAAGTCCTTGAGCCCAAAAATGACTTCCATCGCCACAGAACCATTTTTATAGACAAATGTCTGAGGGATTATCTATACACAGATGATGTTACAGAGTCTTAACTTTGTACGACAGCTAAGTCTCTCTCTCGGTTCAAAATGTTGAGTCCAGTAACAAGCAAGAGCAAGATAGCCAGCAACAAGTTAAACTGCAGACCACCTTAAGGCGGGTACTGGTCTCCCGCTTTATAGTTTTTTTTAAATCAGAGATTTGCTTCTCCTAGAAAGGTTGCTTTCACCACGGCTTACGGGAGCCCTCTCCACCCCAACACACACATACATACACACAAACACACACGATGATAGTTGGGTGTTGACCTCAAAAAAGAGTTCATTCGCCCTTTGGAAGATCTTGTTTTTAATCCTTCAGGGAGACTAGCCACCCTTCTCACCAAACAAGTTTGGTGGGGAAACCAGTTTAGTCGCCGGTGACCCGACCAAGAGGCAGGTAGTACTGGGTTACATGGTACCAGTAGCATATGACATGACCTGACTACATGTACACACACACACACACACGCATATATATATATATATATATATATATATATATATATATATATAAGCAGTAGATTGGTGTAATAATAATGTCATTTTTTGACGTATAAAAATGACTTTTTTTGCACCAACCTTGCAGATATATTTTTATGGATATATGAGGGTATAAATAATTTTGTTTATATATTTATGTGGATAAATGTCTGTAGATATAGTTATGTTGATATATTTATGCAGATATAATAATGTAAATATATTTCTGTATACACTTATGTAGATATATTGATGCGAATATATTTATGTACACATATTTATGTGGATATATTTGTGTAGATATTTTAGTAGATATATGCATGTAGATATATGTCTATAAATATATTTATGTAGATATAGATATGTAGATCTAATTTTGTATATATTTTTGTAGATATATGTATGTAGATATATTACTAAAATATTCATGTAAACATAGAATTAAGTAGTTTCATGTTTCCTATATAGATCTTTATTATTTTTTTTATAAACTTTTTATTAAAAATAGTGAATTGCTTTCCAAATATTTAGGCCAAATCTTAATTTTTTTTTCAGTTATTTTTTTTTTACTTGTTTCGTTGTATCAACACTTTAAATGTTTCGTCCCATTAAAAAATGCATTTAAAAAATTGGCGAGGAATTACGTGCTTTTGCATCAAAGAAAGTTTTGTAGAACTTTGTTAGTCGTTGATTCTATTGTTTTCATTTACTTACTCCCCCTCTTAGAAACGCGCTCTGGATTGGACCATGAATAAAAGTTGCTTACATCTAGAAAGACTTCCCATTCATTGACCAAGGACAAATAGACTAGCTGTAGCTTTGGAACAGATCTTTGTGCGATGATGATGATTTTTATTGGCATTCGTTTCCTCGGCAACTTGGGAATTATTTCTAGAATAATATCGGATACTTACAGAAAGGACCAGGGGAAGGTTGCCAACTTTCCTAGGTCGAAGAATTTCGTTGGTGCAAACTCGGCTCGAACTTGGCACACCCAGGTTATCAGTCCGAATCGTTAACTATACCAACATCACTTCTCTGCTTTTGTTGTCGTTAGGGTGTTCATAGCGACGCCGTAACAACATCTGAAGGAGAGTTAATATCAACTAAGTATTGTATACTTCTCATATTATAAAATTTTAAATTTGATGTGATCCTGACAGATTTAGGGAACGTGTTACTCGCTAGTGTATACGTGGACACGTACTTTTTTCTGTAGTAGATTTGACGGGTCCCAGTGGAGTGTATGAGGGTGTTACGCGATTGTCTTTTTTTATACGACAAAACTTAACTCCATATTTATTTTCCCCTGGCTGCATTTTCTTTGTTATATAACTATTTCGAGATTGTTTTCTAGAGAAATAATTATGCAAATTCTAACAGCAATAACATTAAATTCCAACTTTAGTTACGTTCCTTAAATGTGTTGCGAGCTGGAAATAAGTTTTTTTCTTTTTAAATTTAGTTCGAACTTAATTTTTTTCCTCGTCGTTTAAATTCTGTGTCTATTCTCAGTCAAATTCTAACAATATCTGTATAACAATTCTATTCTCCATGCATAGTTTGAACATTTTTATTTCTAATCATCGCTATTGCATTTGAAAAAGTTATTTTAATTTTTCCATGTTTGTCCTACCTTAGACTTTACGAAATAACACGTGATGTATTCGCGAGGAAATGAAAAGACACACAGACGTACACACGTACATACGTAAACACGTACACACATACACACACACATATATATACACATTGGTATATTATCAAGTGTTATATTTAAAATTCAAGTGTTATAAATTAAATTAAGTACATTATTTTCATGGTTTATTCGTTTTAAGGCATCTCAACGGTTTTGCCTCATTTAATGCTGAAACATATCACTTATTGCAAACGATACATTGCGTAAGATCCATTGAATACCAAGTTATACTTTACCATATTGATGGGGAAATCGATGCTGCATATCTATCCCAACGGTATTAGCGCATGTTTCTACATAATGGATACAATTTAATAATCCGTGACGATATACATTACGTCAATCATATACACCCAAGTAAATTGTAGTTACATTTCAATTAAAGGTGGCAATGATAAAGTTCCGGTTTGAAAACAAAATAATTCATAGAAACCCTCAAAGAAAAAACAAAACAAATAAAACGTCAATTTGTAAGGCAGATCTAAAGTTACATGGCTGTTCGCGTATGGGGTGATTACTATGCGTTTATATTTATCGACGTGTATATATGCAATAGATGAACGTATGCATTATGTGCTGTGTCCTGTTGAAATAAGTACTTAAAATCGATACATAAAACATTATATATCCTCATACTATTTTAGAACGACACACGAAAAATTATATATATATGCATATATATGTACATATATATGCATATATCTATATATTTATGTGTGTATATAACGATAACAACAATCGCTCCTGATGATAATCGGATGCACCGATAGAAAGTGCTTGAGAGGAATATGGCTGAACAACAACTTTTCGGTGCCATTTTATAGAAGACGTCAACTGAAATAAAAAAAAGACCACTCGGCGAATGGAAAAGATAGCAAGAAAAATTTGAAAAAAGAATAACTCTGTCGTCTTCAATCAAACGTGCTTGAATAATGTCTTGTTCTCTCTCTCTCTCTCTGTATATATATATATATATATATATATATATATATATACATTCTCGATAAATTTTATTTACCCTTCTTTATCCTCCATGATTTGCTGTATGAATATTGACCATCCTAACTTTAGTATTTATCACATTTTAAAAAAAGATCTATTAGGTGAGCAATTCATATGCTGATAAATAAAATTTATTTTAATAAAAAACTAGCATCAACTCAGAAATGATCGTAGACAGATTGGTTGTTAATGTTGAATGATTTTTCCATCATAAACCATATATATATATATATATATATATATATATAATATATATATATATACATATATGTATGCGTGTGTGTATGTATGTATATATATATATTTGGCATCAATTGAAATGAATGGCTCTCGTCTTGAAGAGGCCTCATGTTTTAACAAGCTTCTGGGCTTGACTTTTACTCCTGATCTGAAATGAACACATACATTAAATCCGTTGCCAAAGCCGCTGGAAAATGGTGGGATCCTTCCATCGATTCAGTAGATATCTCATTGCTGATGTAATTCTCTATCTATATGAGAGCCAGGTACGTCCAAGGATGGAGTACTGTTCCCACATCTGGATGGGAGCTGCCAGAAATATGCATGTATATATATATATATATATATATATATATATATATATATATATAAAAATAAATATCTTATCAAAGAGCAAATCTTAAACAAAGCAAAACGTATCCAGATAAGAAAAGCTTAACAATATCAAGTGGAACAGAAAAATATTAAAAAAAGATGAAGAATAAAAGTTATTTATAACTTCATTACATTAGCAGAACAATAAAGAAAAGTTAAAGGGAAATGTAAGAAACAACTCTTTAGGACATGGCATTTCGAAGCTGAAAGCTCCTCATGAGAAAAGGAGAACGGCCCAAATTACACAATATACAAATATAGAAGAAAAAACACCGGTTTAATGAGATATGAAATAAGAATTAAGGAATAGGATAAAATTGTAGATAGTAATTAAACGTAAAAGTAAAACATAAGGTAGAATCGGAAGGATAGTATATAGTAGGTAATATTAAAAAAAATATAGGCCAGTATGAAATAATTGGGAAGTATATATATATATATATATATATATATATATATATATATATATATATATATATATATATATAGTGATAATAAATGAGAATGCGTATAAAATATACATGAACAAATAGATTTTATATATTTATAGATTTAATGCTTGTTTCTGTATCGACACAGCGTTTATATCTAAATACATAAATATTTTATATATAACATTGGCGTAGTGAAATTGTATCTAACTTAGAACTTACAGAAATACAATATACTCTATCTGTTCTTATGCAACTGTTATTTATTTTAATAAAAAAGAAACTATATTTTTCAGCTTTAATTGATTGTATTCATTTGTTTTATTTTCTATTTGAAATTTATGAAAATTTTATTATATTTATAAGCAGACACGAAACTAATGGCCATAAAATAATATAGTGATTATGTAAAAATCGTGAAATCATTTTTACAATATAGATTTCGATGCTTGAATGTGATTTTTAAGCCGGTTAATATACGGATAGATAGTCATGTCTTGTTTGAATTAAAGTTTATAGGCCGAAGCCAAGTATTATTGGTTGATCTGTGCTTCTAAACTAAAAGGAATCTCGTATTTAACAAGCGGATAACCATCCTATTATTAAACCCAAAATGACCGCTTGTTTGTCTGTCTCGTCATCTATGTCTCTTTTTTTAATAATTTAGCTTAATGGACACATCCAAAGCTGAGTTGCCGCTTTTGGAAATGCATCGTTAAAAAAGAGGATAATTTGGGAAGAGAACTAATAGTGAGGGATAAACCGTAGAAGAGGAATGACAGGTTTGAGGAATGGGGCTGGAGAAAAAGAGATGTGTCTGTGGACAGCCGACAAAAGGTAGATGAGTGGGTGTGGCTATATAAAAACAGTGAAGAGGTGGTGGAATGAGACAAAGAGAGGGGGGATTGGCCAATCGAATCCGCAGACTTGATTACCTATCTCTGCGTTCTAATTAGAAACAATGAAAGAAGCAGACTTGATCAATCCGTTAATTAAAAACCCAAACCAAACAACAAATGCCAATAGATAAAATGAAAGAAAATCAAAGAAGCGCTCACTCAATATTAAAGTTTCCTCTCCTTTAAAAAATCTCTCAGACAAGTCGTCACAGCGAAATCACGATTCGACAAATGAAACAGAAAAAAAAAAGATTGTGAACTAAATTGGATCCGTTACAACGAAACTTAAGATTCGCGATAGAAACTATTATATTTAACCCAATCATTTCTTTCGAGAATGGAACAAAATAATGTTTATGCAGTTATAAGTATATTTCTATAATATTATAAATGATTTTGTATATTATTCTGATGTGTAAATACTAGTGCTGTGATGGTTAATCAAGATTGGAATCGGGAATCGATAAAATTAGAATTTTGAGAAGAGGCGCTATTAGAATTGGTACCGTACTTTGGGGTAATAGCGCCAACTAAAAAAGTGATTTTTATGTGTGGTTGCCAAAAAAAGTACTTTTAGCTAGTTGGCGCAATTACCTCGAACGTGGCGCAATTACCCCAAAGTACGTTAAAAGAAAATTAGACCCAAAAAGGCTCTAATTTTCTTATATTGATTCTGATACCCCCTTAAAATTTTGATTTCGTTAGTAAATTATTCGTTTTTGTTGGTAAATTACCATGTACAAAGTAAATATTATAGAGTTCATTTTTGCGTATTTCCTTATTAAACGTTTTGAAATGTTCAGATTTGTTTTCATGTGTGCTAAACGTCTATATGACTCATATAAGTTTACAGTTGAATATTAAAATTCTAGGTGCATGTTTATTGTTTTTATTAAGCTAGCGTTACCCAGATCCTGGCCGCTATGTGATCATGTTATTTTTTGTTTTTTATATCTTTTGTTAAACGTTTATCATTTGGTTTCCAAAAGTGGCTTCTAACATTCTTTGTTTAAATATGCAAACTGTATATTTAATATAGTTAATATACTCGATTCTTCGTCACCGCAGGGACACAATCTGTTAAATTATTTATCTGTTATGAATTATCATTAATAAATGATTAATAAATATATGTATATATAGTATACATTTTTGTATTTAGCCAAAGATTAGTGGCTACGTATGTGCATACATGTTTTTACTGCATCTTTAGTCAAAGTCCAGTATCATCGGGCCTTTGATGAAATATATAATGGCCCGACGATACTGAACTTTGAATAAAGTTACATTTGAAACATGTATGCACATATGTAACCAATAATTTTTGAATAAATGCTATAGTATAATACAGTTCTATCTATTGTTGGGCACTCTCTTATAAATACTTGAGATTGATTGGATAAACACTTAGGAAATAACCATTAAAGTGGAGTGGGGACTAAATGGTTGGTTAAATTAAACGTTATTAAGAAAACGTTTCTTTCCTTTAACAGTTATAAGACTTCATTTCAGCAACAAATTACATGGATTATAAGTCATCCTACTTTAGACTTCATCATTCGAACTGTTTGCGTAACATTTACGGGCAGCGTGAATTGGAACGCATACACATCTGCCATTGTCAAGCCCACTGCAAAGAACGCGTACTCTCTCTAGCGTACTATACACTTTTCACTCATGTCATAATCCTATATCTATAAAGTAAAATAATTTCTTGATGCATGAAGTATTGTCACCACATCCCACCTTAAGCATGACTCACCAATTTCCTCTTATTAGACACGATAAAAAAGTCTCCAAATTAATAAGTCCCGCACTGTCAACCAAGTCCCAGCACATTTCTTAGCTCCGCAATGTTGTATCTCTATTATTTTACAAGTGCTCCATTTGAATGTGCTCTGATGAACTCACAGTACTTGTGTCTCTTACTTTAACATAAATAGCCCAAACTAAACCAAAAAGAAGCAGAATGTCCCTTCTTAACTGCATACCTATTCGGATGCCTAAAAACATTTTACTTTCATAGTTTTTTCTATCGAACTGATAAACTTTTGAATGCCCTCCTTATTTACTGCGTCTTTGACTATATTAATATGTGGAAATTTAAATGTAATGTGAACAAATATCTCACTGTTTAATTTCATACTTAGGATATAACTGATGAGTTGTCCCCAATTTACAGTATCTAAGTGCCAATGTGTTTGTGAAAAAGAAAATTAGAAAAATCCACCTATTTTATCTATTTGATATCCTGATCGAGTTAATGCTTTATTATAGTACTCCTTATTCTTATCGAATATATTCTCATTTTCTGACATCCTAGAAATTATTTTTGGTGTACTGAAGATAATTGCTTTCTTCATACTTTTAAGAGGAATAGATTTATAGTCTATACAGAAAAGTGTTATAGTCGGTTTGTGATACGGTTCATATGTATTGCTGTTAAAGTTTAGAGTTATACCTCCAAAATTCACTAATTTACAATTGCAGTCTAATGTTATTTCTAATTAGTTCATTAAAACATAGTTAAATTTCTTTTAGTTTTTTTCTTATTCGATTGCTTGAATCAACTAAAAATAATGCATCATTTCAATATAGTCCTATATTTACGCCGCGGTATTTTTTTTTTTATCTCCTTTAGTATGTATGGTATATTTACACGCAGAGTCCGGAGTTCCCATCGTAACATCCAAATCGTTTTCTCTATCCTTTGTCAATAATACATTATGGTATGCTATAAGGGCTCTTCTCGCTAGTTTTATCATTTCTGTTTCTTATCTAGTTATGTTTGTTTCATTTTAAGCCAATTTTATTGCTTTTCCAAAGAATTCAGGGGTTATAGATAGATAATAAGATCCCATATCAAACATAATAACTGTTAGTGTGTTTATATATTTTCTGGAACCAATCTATGTATGTGTTTGTATTTTATATTTTGTTGTCTTGATTTTTAAAAAATATTATATGCATCCTTTATTATGAAAATTGATAATCACAAAGCTTAATTAACTGAGTCAATTAAACTGACTTTGATTTTATTGGTATATGAACATTACCGAATTTGAATATATAAAAATATTAGTTAAAATTTTTTAAACTATATATATATATATGTATATATATATTTATATATATATATATATATATATATATAGATAGATAGATAGATAGATAGATATATAGTATTTGTGTTTGATGTGTTTATAACATTTTCTACTTTACTTTTAGTAAAAAAATATCGACTTATTTTAAGATATGAATAATATATACTGATGTATGAATAATTTTATCTGAAAAATCAGCAATCGATATAGTAATATGTAAGAACTACAGAAATATATAATAAATGGACTACATTCTTCTATTTTTGTCTGTCTGTCTGTCTCTCATATATATATATATATATATATTATAAGTGTGCCCACAAGAAACACTATGAGGCAGTATAGTGTATCGATTTTCAATATTTACTGCAACAGTGATAAATACATCAGTAGAGCTTGATTGTATGTTATGAAAATATATCTCAATTAAGCTACAAAGAATCTTCCGCGTTTTATCCTTTGTAAGAAATCACCTAGCATTTTAGGTTGACGATTCCTTATGGGAATGAAACGTGTGTAGCTCCACATTTTTTTATAACTTACTATCTTTATATGTAAATATATATGTTTATGTAAATATATATGCATATGTACATACATACATACATACATACACACACACACACACATATATATATATATATATATACATATATAAAAGAAAGAGAACGCGGTTCGCTGATTATATATTTATATAGTTGTTATATCGACGACTGCTTATATATATATATATATATATATATATATATATATATATATATATCGATTTCCAAATGGACAATATTTTATTATTGGAGTGCATATTTTATAAATTTAATATCTGATCCATTAATAAATAATTCATTTTAAAACGATATTAAAATCTTGCATCGTGATATGAATCCTTGATTATATATATATGCATGTATGCGCGAATGAGTTTATGCAGTTCCGTTCTCTCTCTCTCTTTCTCTCTCTCTCTCTCTATATATATATATATATATGTATATATATATTTACATACATGCATATATGTATTTTTATCGGCCTTTCATATCTAGATCAATGTATTCTCTTTCGGTTTCTTCCCCTTCCTCTCTGCATTTCACCCTTTTCCTTTCTTTCTCAAGTAATAAATTTTCACAACATTATATTGGGCATTTCGAAAATTCCGGAATTATTCGACGCTGAACACTTTAAATGGTTCATATGAAATATGTTTATTTTGGTAAGTTTGCAATCTTGGCATCACTTATAATGCGATAAGATACGGGTTTCGTATCATGACAAAATACAATTTATCTTATTTACACTTTTCGCATTTATCAACGTAAAAATGAATAACTTAAAGTTTCAATTTCAATGCGTATTACTTTCGTTTATCAAAATGGCGAGCTCGTTGCATAAACGTTTAACTATTTGTGAAGTGCATGGCAAAAGTTTAAACATAAGTTCAATGATTATAGGTGCAGGTCGCTCTGCATGATTAGTACAATCATAGCAATGCTTATATGTATGCGGTTGTGTTAAATGTGTTTTTACTGGGAAGTGTATTTTAATGTATTTACGCCGTGTGTACATCTCTGAGAGGAATCATATCATTTCAGACACAGATCTACTAGTTCCTGTAAGTCACGTGAGTAATATCTCCGGTTTACACAGTGACTGCCAATTGTTTCCAACGCTTGAACATCCGATTTTTTTATATTCTTAAACGGAATGCCGGGCGTTTTTTAGATGGACGTCGTCATTAATTCTCTCCACGGAATGAATTTTCTGAGCTGGGGATCCATCATCGTTTAAAATTGAAGATTTTTAAAGAAATGAAAATTAAATAATTTCCTACAAAAAATAACTTTTTATTTTTATATTTAGAAAAATAAAACATAATTTGAGTAGACGGCAAGGCGCACCCTGAATGTACATAAACACTGTAAGCTTTTATTAGACGATGGTTGCCACTTAGACTATCTATAAAAATCTAGAATGTTTTTGTTGAAAGTTTGTTCTGTGAGTTTCTATGCATATTAGCTGATGACATCCACTTATTAAGGATCGCAAATATTACCTCATATAAATCCGTTCGAGTATAGGTATTTCAGCTAATCTTTGACAAGACCGACCATTCTTTCTTAAAAACAGCCTCATCAATGAAATCGGCAGGATTAATGATTCCAGTTGTCGGTTTCCTGTCAACAACAACCCGGCCAGTTCCAGAGTCAGCAAATATTAGTCGTGTGAAAATCCATAAAGCGAGGATATTAATCGAAAAAAACTTGATTAATAGTAGAGCAGAGACAACATCAGCCGAAGAAATAATACGTACAAAACAGGATAGACAACGTGCAAAATTGCAAATAAGGACCGAAAAGGAGCTAGAGACACTAATCAACACTACCAGAATCTTCAGCCAAGATATCTAAATGGAACTTGGAATGGAAAAGTGCGCACTACTAGTTATAAGAAAGGGAAAACTGGAAACGACAGAAGTCATGGAACTACCCAACCAAACAGAAATGAGGGCACTAGGGGAACAAGACAACTGTAAATACTTGGGAATTCTGGAAGCGGCCACCATCACAGCAACAGAAATAAAAGAGAAAATTGGAAAGGAATACCTCAGGAGAACAAGAAAACTCCTGGAAACGAAATTATATAGCAGAAACCTAATAAAAGGGATAAATGCATGGGCAGTATAACTAGTAAGATACTCTGGACGGTTCTAGTGTGGAGACAAAGAACAACTGAGAGAACTCGACCAGAAAACCAGGAAACTCATGACCATGCATAATGCACTACACCCAAAGGACGACATTGAGAGACTCTACGTGAAAAGGAAAGACGGCGGGAGAGGACTGGTCTGTACAGAAGACTATGTGAAGGATACGAAAAAAGAACTAGAAAATACATAATGCAAAACACTGAAAGGATAATTATGGCAGCGAGAGACACTGAAAAAAAAACAACAAAACAGAAAACAGAGAGACAAACGACAAAACGAGAAAAGAGAAATGAGAAGAGAAACAACTCCAGGGAAGATTCATAAGAATGACAAAAGATAAGAAAAACGAAAACACCTGGACATGGATGCGAAAAGGACATATAAATCGAGAAACTGAATCTCTAATAACTGCAGCACAAGACAACTCAATAAGAACCAACCATATCAAAGCAAGGATCGATAAAACAGAAGAAAACAGCAAATGCAGATTCTGTGGACAGAGAGACGAAACGATAAACCATATAGTAAGTGAATGCAGCAAACTGGCCCAAAAAGGATTACAAAAACAGGCAGGGCCAAGTGGGGAGGGCGGTGCACTAGGAACTATAGAAACGACTGCATTTTGAGCGTACAGACAAATGGTACAAGCATAAACCCGCAACAGCACTCGAAAACGAGAACCACAAAATCCTATGAGACATGGACATACAGACGGACAACCCCATCCAAGCAAGAAGACCAGATGTCGTAATAATTAACAAGAAAGAAAAATCCTGTCAAATCGTAGACTTTGCTGTCCAATCTGACCAGAGGGTGAGTATGAAAGAAAAGGAGAAACGAAGCAAATACACAGAGCTAGCCAGAGAGTTAAAAGGGATTTGGATGATGAAGAAAATCAAAATAGTACTGATAATAGTAGGAGCACTAGGAACAATTCCGAAACACTTCGACAAAAGAATGGCAGAAATTGGAATCAGAGGAATAACTGCAAAAATACAACGCCTAACGATAAAGAAAACGGCTGAAATAATAAGGAAAACCCTAGAATGTGAGGAATAACACAAGACAATACTACAAAGAAGTGTTACATGGAATGAAGAACGCCAAAGCTGCATATCAACAAGTTCTCCACCACAATCATGCATCCCCCATTGTCTCATCACCGGACCCCCAAATAGAAAAGTGATACCAAAGAGCCGAGAAGGGTCAAGGAGGATGGAAAGACCGAAGAGAGAGCGCTGGACAGACTTCCGCTGGACAAGCGCGAAGAGAACTGGGATCGTGGGGAGACTTAGTACCACTCAAATTCCAGTACAAACCAATGGCCACTACCAGCGAGAAATCAATGGTATGAGGCTGTAGCGATGACGCAGATTTATTTGAAAATGCTATTAAAGGAGGTGGAGAGAGCTGGACGTCTGGGGAGACATGTTGTCACTCAGCTTCCAAAGAACACCACAGGTCTCCAAACCGATCGTTTGTTGACGTGTGAAAGCTCCATGAGAGCCAATAATAATAATAATAATAATAATAATAATAATATATATATATATATATATATATATATATATATATATATATATATATATATATATATATATATTCATTTGAATATAGTTATGAACCGGATGTCTGCATTGAGCACAGTTGTATTTTTAATGTCGTGCGGGTATAATTAATTAAATTGATATATATATATATATATATATATATATATATATATATATATATATATATATATATATATATATACGCATGTATAAATATATATTAAATAGGCGTTAGGTATTTTATAAAAAATACTGAAATAAAACTAAAAATCAAATTCCAAATATTGAAGACTTAGCAATTGCATCAGCTGACTTTCGCTAGAAAATCCACAATCACAAAAGGAGCTCTAACTATATAACAATGTAAAAAGAACATTAACTTAAATAGCAATTATTAAGAAAGTGATGTAAATAAATTCAGACTAGTATCAACTCGTATCCACATCTTTCTTTCATAGAAAATTGAAGAACGCGGATAGCATTTCGAGGATGTACTTTAATTATACTCCACAAAGCGTTCGTTTTATATAAGTTAATATTTCGTCAAGTACATCTAATTTCTTTCATAGACATTTAATAATGTATTAATGCAAATATCATAATACATTCTATTATGATATGCTCAGAAAAATATATATGGCAATACACAGAGCCTTCTGCGCTTTATCGCTGTATAGAATCGTTAGATTAAAACGTATGGGATTCGTGCTACCGGGTGGATTTTAAATATACACATAGTGTTTAGTTTAATTACTAACCAATCACATGTATTGTTATTCCGTTCCCACGAATGACTGTTTTGATTAGCCTATGACTGATTGGTATAGCTTAATTGCCATATATATTTCCATCTCTACTGACGTAATGTGCCCTTTCGAAATTAATACAGAGAATTGTACATAAAAGATTATATCTCCTTAAACTTTTGTCGATACATGGTGTGTATATATATATATATATATATATATATATATATATATATATATATACCATGTATCCGCATAAAATTTAAGGAAATATAATATTTTGTGTATCAATTTTCTGTATTAATATATATACAGCCATGGTTAAAATTATGGAGTACCTAAAAAAATTAAATAATAGTTTAAACCTACGCATTAAAATTGTATAGTTAACAGTTGAGGAAAAGTGTAAAATATTTAACATTAGGCTGTAGTATTTATTTGCTTTTTAGCCGCTTTCAAGAATTTAAGCTGAGTTTCATACTGCATTCATTCAAATATTCAAAATGGTTCTTTGTCATACTAAAAGTTGCTTCTTATTTTTCAGGTAATATTTGATTCCTGCCAATGCTATAATAGTACATTTAATTGAAAATGCCTCCAAAGAAGCAGCTTTCAGAGATTAAAAATGGCGCAATTTGTTGCTTTATCTTGTGAAGGATATTCTCAGGTAGAGATTGCTAGGAAGATAGATTGTTCAATGAAGGGAATTCGAACAACGGTATAAGAAAACAAAGTCTTTCAAAAACAGAAAAGGACAAAATCGTAAAAAGTCTACAACCACTAATGGAAGACAGATATTTGAAAAGAGCATCCCTTGCAGATAGGATGAAAAGTTCTTCAGAGCATGCTGCTGAAGTTAGGGAGGATGCAAAAAACCATATCAGCCCGAAGAGTGAGACGCAGGATTAACAGAATGCAAAGCAAGGAAAAGCCATACTTTTCTCAAGCAAAAAAAAAAAAGAAAGCAGAAAAAAAACAAACAAAAAAAACTGGATTTTGCAAAAAAGAAAACATGAAAAATGGACATCTGATGATTAGGTCAAAATTGTTTGATCAGGCGAAAGTAACTTTGAGGCAAATTAACAGCTTCTATTTCTTAAACTTGCGAAGGAACAATTGCAATTTTTATGTAAATACACATCCATAACATTTATTCAAAGATTGTAGCAAATTCTCAATTTTTTCACAAGACTTGTAACATCCTTGGAGGGGTGTATGTTTGTCGTAGGGTAGGAGAAGCATTCAACCCTGATTGTTTGATTCTAACTGTCAAATTTGGATGAGAAATCGTAATGGCTTGGGGCTGCATGGTTTCTTCAAGCGCTGGACTGTTGTACACATGTGAGGGCAGAATGAACGCAAGAATTTATCCTAAATGCTGGACCAGGTTTACCAAACCTCTTTAATGAAAATATTTAATAATAACATTCCAAGTGATGTAATCGTCCAGCAAGACAATTCCCCTTTCCATACGTCAAAAGTTTCAATAGGTTGAAGTGGCCCCAGACACTAGGTGCATTGAAAC
The DNA here is from genome assembly GCF_053919585.1 of Euprymna scolopes. Lineage (NCBI taxonomy): Eukaryota > Metazoa > Mollusca > Cephalopoda > Sepiida > Sepiolidae > Euprymna > Euprymna scolopes. The sequence continues at coordinate 79,266,559 of NC_136489.1, read as the reverse complement.
TTTCTGGCCCGATCTAGGGAAAAGAATGAGAAGCCACAAATGTTCATCAAAAGAATTAGAGGCCAGATTTCATAAAAAGCGGCAGAAAATAAATCCCACCGCTTCCACCAATTTAGAAAATAATATGCATAAACGAATAAAAGCTGTTATAAAGGCCAACAAAAGACATGCCAACTATGGATTGTTGTTAATATAGTCTGCTTATTATACAAACATCATTGGTTATGTATGTGCATACATGTTTCAGTGGAATCCCAATTCAAAGAAACCACTTCATCAGACCAAACAATATTGAAAAGAGAGTTAAGATTATTGCATTTGTTTTTTATAAAATATATTCAGATATGGTTTACGCTCTGAAAGAAAGTGGGGTGTATACATTGTGACTGAGCAGTAGAGGTTTTGGAGGCAGGTGTGGTGAAGAGAGGGAGTAGAGGTGGGGATATAGGAAGAGGGGAAGTACGATCCCGTGTGTTCAAGCTGACGCAGCGAGGAGGTATTGGTATTATTTTTACTTGCGTTTGTTTATTAACCTAAATTTTCGGTTTGATCTGAAATAATATTATACTCTCATCGCCGTTACTTCCTTATTTTAGGTTTTGATGACTTCATTGTTCATTTATCTTGGTAAAATAGTCTGTGGAAAGGATGGAGTTTCTTTGGGACAAACTTCGCGCACAACATCCACATCTTCAGTTCCTTTCAAATAATTGTGTGTAAATTTCCCACACTGATATCAGACTGTTCAATTATTGTCTCTATAGACACACGACGGTCCTTATCCATATAATTCCTTATTGGACCTTATTTGACCTTATTTGACCAATGAACTTTAGTGTTCTGGCTTCCTTATTCCTCTCAAACTTCTTATCATTTCTTACAGACTCCCTGCCTTATGGCAGTCAAAAACTAATGCTCGATTCATGCAAGATGGCCCAAAATCAGTGTTAAGCATTCTATACGTTTCTGTGGCATTTAAAAAAATAATTTGATAAAATTTAAGTTTAAAACAGAATTTTAGTGCACATCTTTCTTCCAAAGTGTCATCACATCCAGATTGCATTTTTGAAATTTACCAGTTGTGACAATCAGAGTGTATTTCAATTCCTGGTGTGGCCTTTCTTTTGAACTAAAAATTATAACAATTAGTCAGTCATTGCATAAGATGTATAGCAATAACATACTGACTTTTCAAGGATTTATGACAATGCCTCTTCAAGCTGACGCAGCGGAGAGGTATTGGTATTAAAAAACGTCTGGAAACATTTAAAAGTATCTCATAACATATACACAACTTTCTCGTATGTATGTGTATATATATATATATATATATATATATACGAGAAAGTGGTGTATATGTTATATTTAGCGATCATATATATATATATATATATATATATATATATATATATATATATATATATATATATATATGATCACTAACTATAGACCAAATTTTAACATAATGAATGGAAAAAGTAAAAAGCGAAAAAATCTACTGACTGATTTCGTATCTCGCTCAACGAAGCTAAATCGAGGTATAATTACGATGTCAAAATATCACGAAATGAAAATATGGCAGGGGATACACAAAAGACAAAGGTAAAAATCGAATGGAAGCCACGGTTTTTATTTTACAAAGAGAAGGTCTCAAGGACCTAATGTAAATGATTTCTAAAATTTTCAAAGGAAATAACGAGTGTGACTTGCTCAGAATGGAGAACAAATCAACACTGAACCTGCAGGCAAAGAAACGACTATTCATGAGGTGTTCACATATGGGCGAGCCGCATTTATTATTCAAAATATCGGATGGTGAATTATTTGTATGACGTATCTTAGCTGCAATGTGTTGTTTCGCGCGGAATCTAATCTTTGCGACGTTCGCCTAACGTAGTGCAAACCGCAACTACATTTAAATGAATAAACAACAGAGTTTTAATAATGGTGGAGCAAGGACGTCGGATTGAGGACAACATCGGTCTGGTAGAAAAACAATACGAGGGTACGATGCAAAATAACACTGTCAAACAGCCAGTGATATTTGTTTGTTAAATTTGCGAGTAACATAACTAGCCAAGGTAGGGGAAGGTAAATAAAGCATCTCTATATTATAGTTCATGTTACTTTATAAAAATTAGAAACTTAATTTTTCATTGTTGATTTCACAATGCTTAAGGATAGCTATTGCTGCGGAGGATCCTTGTAATAAATTTCATCTCATTATTCAGATAGGGCTTAGAACAAATCTTAGAGCCCTATGTGTAAAGATCTTAATTAAATTATTTTTTTGGGGAGGGGGGACAAAAAGATTCCCAACGTTTATAAAGACCAGTAAACGTACGTTTACGTAGAAAGAAGTAAAAAAAAAAAACAACCCAAAAACAAATAGGTGAGGACTTGACTGGTCTCAAGGGAGAACCCATCATTGCACCATCTATTTTATAATACATGCTATTAAAACTTGATTCAACTGACATAATGGCAAATTTCCTTAATTCAACGAAAATATTTTTTGGAAATAAGGAAGTCGAAAGTCGACTACGGTATAAAGCGTCAACACATATATTCATAGTCTCCAAAAGTGGAACACAAGTGAAGAAACTAGAAAAAAAAAACATATAAATTTCTAAGAATAATTATAGTTCGGCATAAAGTCAGCAGTAAAAGAATCTTTAATGCAAAAAAACAAAAAAACAAACTGTAACGTTCCAAAACAGGTTCCTAAATAGTTGCAGACACTTTGGCTAACTTGTGTTGGGAAAAACTTATCATGGATAATATAAGCCTTAATGGTGTCCCATTCCTATGCGTTTAGGTAAACCATAGAGACGATGACGTATAGAATCAGTAGGTTTGATCAAATTTGAAATGGAAGCAAGAAGAACTCAACTTTTTACCTATTTGACCAGACGTTTTTGGAATTTGGTCTCGATCCATCGGGCATAGCTTGACAAATTTAGAGGTGTCACTCAAAGTGAGCATTATTGCATTGATATGATCCTGGTGATCCAATATGCCCCCATAGAAACTTTTATCTGATTTAGTAATAACTGAGGATTTATTATAGCGAATCTTTAATTGTTCGGATTTCGCTATTTAGATTCACTAAACACGACCGGCGTACCAGCATAAGAAAGTGCAACGCCATTTAATTTTGACTTAAGCTAATCATAGAGTCGGAGCATAGTGAAAGTCTCTCTGACTGAACAAAGAAGACTTCGAATACATAATATCTTTTCATTTTGGGAATGTGGGATGATTGGCAATGTCCAAACCATGGGAAGTCAGAACTCAATATTCTTTCCAATGGTTTTAACTACTACATTCCTCCTTGTCTAAAAATACTAATTTTCTGACATAAAATGCATCAAACATTTGCTACTGTTTCCTTTTCGTTTGCAAAACATAATCATGTTCCACATAGCCCGAAATAAAAACAACAATTTTCCCCTTTCGAAACAACTATAGAAAATATCATGAATAACCATTTGAAGATATAATGATCTTTACAAAAATGATTGGATTATGCATTAAGTAACAAAAAAAGGTTGATATGCCATAAACAAAACAAGCAAACGCAACGTTCTGAATAATTATTTAAAGATATAAAATAAATGAAGCATAAAAACTTTTTTTACCAAACAATTACTAGATTCGATATGAAATAACCAGTAAAATGACTAAATCAAACCACAGTCTGGGGTTTACGCATCTTTATAAAATAATTTTTATTTTTAAAGACGTATTTTTAAAAAATCTTTACTCGTTTTCTTTTTCCTGTTGTTTTTCTTGTCGTTTTTGTTCTTCCTTCTTAACTCCTCAACTTATATCATTTCCATATTTTCTCTTTTCTTTCTGCAATTTCCTTTATTTTGTTTATCCTCCCGCTCCGCCCGATTCCACTGCATTTACCATTCCAAAAGCATATTGCCTTCCTTTATTCTCTATTTTTATTCCATTCTTGTCCAACTATTGTTGATTACAGAAAGCGCACACGCGCGCGAGAGAGCGGGTTCCCTCCATCGGATAAGGATTATCTCTAATATATTTCTACAGATGTCTGAGCAACCATCGTTGCGACACCTGCATTCATATCGCACCGGATTATAGACGCAGAAACGGAACCATGCGGCATTGTTGGACCTCTGCTAGCGTCGTCGCCGAAGAGACGATATAATACCTCAGCCGTCGTAAGCCAAACTTCTTCAACCCTGACACGCCTTGCTTTGTTTGCATGTTTGGACATCGGCCTTTGATTTAAATATTTTATCCAAGGGTTTCTTGAAGCATGCACAACAATTGGACACATCTGCTTTCTAAGAATTAAGACAAAGTTTCCACTATTTCGTCTTCGCATCGACGGGTTCGAATCCGGGTAATGTTTACTAATATTTGCTTTATAAAAGAACGCAGAATTCATTCAGAGATGGCATTATCTTCAGAGCGAAATAACTGAAGTGAATACAGAAAAAGAGGAAACTGACTCAAATACCAATAACGATTGGAGAGCGCTACGAACAGCCCTAAAAACATCCTTGGAAGAAACTTAAAAAAAAACAAGAAGAAACTTAAAAAAAACAAAACAAACTAAAACATTATCAACACGAGCACTGTGTAAAGCAGACGAAATATTAAGAAAATCTTGGACATAAGAAAATCAACAAAAAAAAAAAAAAAAGAGCCGAAGAAAACAAAATGAAAAAAGAAACAGCTACATCAACTGATTATAAAATTGAATAAAGAATACAAACTCGAACACACATAAACATATTTTAGTTCTTGAAACGCTTAAAATCTGACATTAGAAAATGGATATCTCCATGCATTACACTTGCGACAAGGAAAGCTGAGAAAATTCTCTCTCTCTCTGGGTCTAATACTCTCTTTTGGGTTTGTATTACTGTACACATAGATTCGAAAAAGTTGTCAAAAAACAAATATATAACAAATAAATGTTATCAAAGGCAAGATAAGTTACTTTTCTACCTAACTGGATATATTTTTCGTGTTTTTATTCAATTTAACATGTTTATTCAGCTCGAAAACCATACAGTGTTTACCGATGTATTGGAACATTCAAGATGGCGTCTTATTCTCTGTTTAACACGGTAAGTGTGGGAAAAGATGTTATGAATAAAAAACCGGATAAAATACTGTTAAAAAACTCGCTCAATATATGTTACCGTGACATATATCCGGCGGGTTTTTAATAGTATTTTGTATATATTTTTTTATTTATAACACCTTTTTTCATACTTACGGTGTTAAAGAGGGTGTGAGACGCCATCTTCAATTTTCGAATACATCGGTAAACACTGTATGTTTTTCGAGCTGAATAAATATGTTACATTGAATAAAAACACAAAAAATATATCCAGTTTGGCAGAAACGTAACTTATCTTGCCTTTGATAACATTTATTTGTTATATATTTGTTTTTTGACAACTTTTTCGAATCTATGTGTACAGTAATACAAGCCCTCTCTTTTTCATTATATATCCATACCCCTATAAATTCGTTTTTCTTTTATGTGTATTGATATTCATATTAAAAATCCTCTTTTCTATTTATTTAAAAAGAAATGACAATTTTCTTATATATGGGTTGTGGAATTGCATCCACTAGCAAAAGATCTAGCTAATTTGCATGTTCTTTTAAACATTCATTCTATTAGTTTATTTGGTTTTCTAATGGGATAATCATCTTAAGTTAACTATTACGTGTAATTATATTAATACAGATATTCTAAATGATTTATACTTGCATAATATTTGCGTAAAATGTTTATAGTAAACGCAAAATTGTTTTCATATATATTTATGTATACGTATATCTTTTTGTTTAACAAATTTGGCCTACCAAACTCCTCCTAGAGTTTTTGGTCTACAGGCATGAAACCTGATATATATAAGGTATTTGAACCCATGCAAAACTTTATATTTGGGTTTTAGCCCGGAAAAATCGGCGCAAAAGTGTGAAAATTAAAACAAAATGAAATTTTCCGGCATAATGTAGTAGCTATTGGTTCATGTTTTAATTTTTAGCCTTGCAGTAAGCATGTTTTCCTAGCCCAGTCATTAACGGAAGAATCATAATAAATCGTGGGCTGAAAGTTTTGGTTTCGATTCTCGGTGGTGGCGCATGAGTCTTTTTTATACGTGTTAAATCATTACTATATATTGCATCCAATCTATCTATCTATCTATATATATATATATATATATATATGTATATATATATATATATATATATATATAAGTGTCAGTCTGTCTTTTCTATCTGGTAGTGAAGGAAAGGCATTACTTTACATATTTACACTTTTTAATATATACATATGCGCATAACCTTATGAACAGTGCATAGGGCCCGGAACTTCTAGTATATATATATATATATATATATATATATATATATATATATATATATATATATATATATATATACGAGACAGAGAGAGAGAAAGAGAGAAAGAGAGAGAGAGAGCAAAGAAAAAAGGACGATGGGAAAGAAAGCAATGAAAAATATAAACTCTCTCTTTCTTTTACCCTCTCTCCCCTCCTCTCTCTCTCTCTCTCTCTCTCTATATATATATATATATATATATATATATAATATATATATATAATATACATATATATTGAAATCAAAAAGAATATATATATATATATATATATATATATATATATATATATATATATATGAAAAGAGAGAAAAATACAGGAAAATCGTACATACCTACGGAACATTTGGAAAAAAAAGAAAAATGGCACAGGGATGGTGCTGTGAGCACGCCAAAAGTTTATATATGCAACAAAATCTCTTAGTGAATAAATAAATACTCTTTTACATCGTCTGGACCAGGTAAGAATTTTTGTTTTATTGCGGAAAAACTCTCCATATTTCATGAAATATTAATCGAACTTTGCTCCGTTAAAAAAAAATGGTTCATATCGTCTACATTTTTCTCATTTGAAAGCTGGTGGAATTTAAATAAAGGGAGATAGATCGAATGGTCAAATATGGCTTTAGATGCGTCGGGTTTCGTCAATAATAATAATAATAATAATAATAATAATAATAATAATAATAATAACAACGATGATGATGATGATCATGGTGGTGGTGGTGGTGGTGGTTATGGTGATGGTGATGATGATGATGACGATTGTCTGTTTGGATACAATGACACTGTTATTTCATGTTAATATGCAATTCAAGCATTTCCTGAAACGTAATCAAACATTGGAGTCAGACTGTATCTTACAAATATCTGACTGGAAATTTATAATTGTCCACATTTGCTTCAATGATTTCCAATATTCAGACCTAGAAATATTGTATTTTGATTTGTCAAAACATTGATTTACGTTTCTTTATTCGATTCCTTTGTCACAAATGTTTAAATATTATCGTGCCCACTGGCAAACACCTCGAAGGTGAAAACTATTGATGAAGTACCGATGGGATCTGTATCGAGCAAAGTCCATTGCCCGCCGGATGCGTTCATCTGATATTCCTTTGCAAACGTACGCCTTCATATTTCCTCCTAGTAACGAGAAAAAGTGATATCAGAAATCCGTGTACACATGTTCATTTACTTCCTCTGTTGCATATAAGATGCAAGGACAGCGGTGGTTTTCGAAGCCAAGTGCACTAGGTTAAGTGCACTTTGTCTAGAAAAAATGCTTGAGCAGCACCGTCAGCATTCCTCGGTAGAGGCGTTTCCTGCGATTAGCAATGAATTAAACCATTATCAAAGAAGAAATAAAATCTGAACAGGTGAATTTCACACTACTAAACAGAACCATACCTCAACCATAGAACAACAGAGCAGTTATCGGACGTCGATGGGGTAGACATATCCGTTGACACACCGGTTCTCGTTAAATCACCCAGGTTAAGCCAGATGGGTAACCACTTGAGAATACCAAAGATATAGGTGTGACTGGTGACCGTTTGTGTGTTTGATATTCATATTAAACTTTCTCCTTAGGAGGAATCTAATTCAGCCTGCCTACGGTGATTGCTGTTGGTTTTGTATATACATATCCGTGTAGATATAGATAGTGTCCGACCGGGTAGTCCTGTGATGCCTTCATTTAAGCTATGCATTTATCGATGAAAATATCGATTTTAACTTAAAAAAGTAACAAAGACCAGTTAACAATCTGCTTAAAATTGCTAGAAATAATCGCGAATCAGCAAAAAAAAAAAAAAAAATATCATCTCATAAAAATAACTGTGCTGATGAAGAACAGAAACCGTGCTTATCTAATGATGTTAGTATTAAGAAACACATTTTTAACTTGGCTGAGGGATATTTTATTAACTATTCCATACTTTCACCTAACAATTGAATAAACAAAATATACCGTAAAAATTGAATTTGATTTAAAAACAATATCTAAAATTATTACGATTCATATCCAACATATATACTAAAATAACTTTAAAACATTTGAATCAATCTAATATAGATTTTAGCCACATATACACTCTATTGTTAGGAACTTTCCAAACTATTACGTAGTGATTGGACGATTCTGACACAATTACCGATTCCGTACTAAATTCCTGATTCCGATAAAATTACCGATTTCAATTCTTTACAAACCTCTTAATATTTAACTATAGAGTTGAAATTTTTCCCGATTATCATCAAAATACATGTTAATGTGTAAATATTTTCTTAAGCGCAAAAAAATATAATTGTCCAGGATTATCTATAGATTTGGTTTCGCTAGTATTTTGCAATTATAATTATTTATTTTTTTATCGTTACTACTAGCAGTGGAAGATGTTTTATCAAAATAAAACAAAAATATAATTAAAAGATTCGTTTTTGGTATCGGAAAATCGTCATAAATGTTTTCGGTTCCAATACCGATTTTGATACTGTCAAAAACGTAGAGCTGAGGCTGAAGAAAGAGACATGTCCTCGATGCAACTGACCGAACAATAGAAAGTGGATAATAAGACTAGGCTCGACTGCGAACTACCTCTGAAAGAAAAACTAAGAAGGGCTACAGCAGAAAGACGGACCAGAATAGAAGGAACAGCTGATTAATAGAGCTATGTTGCGTGAGATTTGAACTAGTCAGATATATCACCACACGCTAACGAGGAGATCCCCAATGAGAACGGTGGTTGGCGGTGGAGAGAAGTGTGGGGTTGAGCCGTTCATTAGCATCGGCCAAGGTGAGTCTGGCCAGACAAGGGCTCTGTTCGGTTTTACACGGGAAGGGATGGAACACAGAAGAGATTAAACAAGTAATGTAATGCAATTTCGAAATTAAGCCCCATTCGCAAACTCCCCTATTGTTCATATAGAACCTAATACGTAAGTAGTCATCTATTTTTCACTCACCCTATATATAAAAACTTACGCTTTACAACCTAACAATTGTAGTCTTGCTAGTCAGTTATAATAATTTAGAAAACAAATGCATTAGTTAAAGAATTTCACAGAAGTGCACGTCACGATTATACGTGACATAACTGTCAGGAATCGCTATATCGATGTTTAGATAAAACTATGTTTATACTCTCTGAGCTAGTCTATTATTCTTTAAATGGGTAGATCAGCTCATCTGATAACAGTAACCGACCGACAGGAAAAAATCTCTCAAAGTAAAGTGTTCATCAATCTTACCAGAGGGTAAAATCTCACCTGACTAGCGTCCAGCCTCGAGTCTTGTTCTCTCAGAACATCAAAAATTGCTCTACGGATATTTTGTCGTTCAGTTGCGTTTTTTTTCTTTCGTTCTGGTCGCAGTAAACATGGGAGCGATTTACAAACAACAAATAAGTCATTATTTGCTTCTAAGGCTAATTCTTTTAGCACTAATATACGAGATGAAATATATATATTCGATTACACCTCATCGATGGTGAACTTCAAAAAAGACTCCGGACTATTTTGATGTCGTAAACCCAAAAAGACAAAGTTGATTTTGCGTCTCCGTCGCGCACTTTCTCTCATAACAAGATCATCGTTAATAGTTAAATTCTACTAAAAGTAGACATTAAACTAATCTGATACTTCCTATAATTTTGCGTGTAAAATTACTGCTTTTTTCTGATATGGTCGTTTCTAATCTGTCGCAACTAATCTGTCGCAGCAGACAGTATCACCAGATTTTGTAAAAGCACATTTTATTCAAATGGCAGAATTTATAAAAATACTTCGATAATACAATATTTGGATAATTCCAAAATACATTCTAGCTGATGTCAAAATTTTGTTTTTAGGCCAACAGGCATTTTCTTTTATTAAGATTATTTAATGTTGCATTAGACATAATTATTCTAAGGTTTCAATAATTAATACATAATCTTATTGATAAAATATTAAAAAAAAAACATGGTAAATATGGCAGATAAATAGTATTAAGAAAGACAGCAATTCATTGTTTGAAGAAATGATAAAACTTACTTTGTGCAAAAATGAAAAAAACAAAAAAAACAAAAACACGAATTATTTGTGCTTTAAATGGTTCCGGATGAATTCTAGACGGACTTTGAAAACGTGTAGTTTTCTGTGATCAATTTTTTTTATAAACGTTTTTTTTTTGAAAAGCCAATACGTATCTATGAAATAAACACGCTGTATTATTATATTAGCGTACCGGGACAACGCCAGATAACCATGGCAGAATATTATTATTAATATTCTTAAATATTATGTATAGAATATGTTTTAATAGAAAGAAATGTTAAGAAACAAAATATGCCATTTAGGAAGTGTAGCTGACACTTAATTTTTAAATAAACAAAATACGGACAGTTTGCAGCAGGTGATTTTTATTCCTTTGGTTACGTGACTAGTGAGGTAATAAGACAGAAAAAGGCTTTCAGGGACAGTCGAAATTTGCTAGCGACAGGATCAAAAGTGTTTGTCTCCGTGTCCAGGAGCTGCGGAGCTGAGATTAGCAAGACGTAGCCGTCGCAAACTTCATATATATATAAATGTACATATTGCATAGGGACATAGACACTTCCAGGTTTATATCAAGAGGCATCTAAAACACTGAAAGAGAGAAATACTCGGACTTCGTCCAGACATGCGTTTATGAGAAATCTGCAAACAACTCAATTATTGTTTGAATTATCATAGATCGTAATCGACAGGAGAATCCACACACACACACACACACACACACACACACACACACACACACACACACACACACACACACACACATATATATATTTGTGTGTGTGTGTGTAGAGAGAGAGAGAGAGAGAAAGAGAGAAAAAGAGAAAAAGAGAAAGTAAATGGAGAAGGAAAAGAGAGGGAAATAGGGATAGATAGAGATTGAGATAAACGGAAAAACGGAAAGACATAAACAGAATATCCATGTATCGCTCAACAGTGTCGATTATTTCAGTTGACAAAGAACGAAATAACACAGTCACAGGAGTGAATAACCAGAATTTAATGAAGCTATAAGCGAAATATAATAACATCTAACAACTGATTATTCAGACATATGGTATCAAATTATGCAAAATAAATAAATAAATAAATAGTTTCGCGTCGAAAAAGTGGGTTACGTTGTTAAAGACATAAGAAACATGATAATAAGAACTGTAAGGAAATTCAGATCTAAACTAAAGCAAAATGTTGTCTATCGTTTTGGTGGAAAGATTTTAAGTCTTATGGGCATCTGATTTTGTTTTCTGCTGTCTTGAATGCAGTGCACATAACGCACACCTTATTTAATAAGAATCAGCAGCAGCTTAGCGTCGTGATAAAAGCATTATTTGTAAGACACGAAACCTTAATGAGCTAGGTTTTATCTCATCGCCGACACTGTTATCGGATTTATTTTACGATCTAGTCGAGCTGTAGCGCATTGTCCCCATCAGTTCTTTATGATGCCACAGACGAAATAGTTTCGGTCACTTTACATGCTTATGTGTCACGACGTGATACTATCGACTGAGAAATTACTCACAAGAAAAGAAGAAAAAAAAAGAAAAGTGATCAGGAAATAATCTCAATAATAATGTTGCTCAGACAGAATGGAGATCTGACAATTAGCTGTTAGCTTTTTAGATCACCAGAGCGCGATGGAGTGAATGTCGCTTTCAAGTTAATTTTAATTTTTTGTTTATAATCAATGTCATGTGTTTCTTCAAAAATACAATTTATGTAGTGTTTATTGTTAAAACGGTATTAGTAACGTCTGAAATGTTGAAGTTTAGTCAAGAAATTATTTGTGTTACGAAATCATTTGAAGCTGCGACATTTTATTGTATGGGTAAATATTTAGTTATGTGTTTGCAAGTACATGTGAAATAGTTTGCATAAATTTGATAATAAAAAAAAACCTAACTTTAATAAGCCTCCCAGTAGTATAAGGAATTTTTATTAAAATGAGAAAAGTCAGTTACGAGGACTCTGAAAGTATGAAAATATTACGTTTCTGAATTTTTGAGATGAAGATTGGTACATAGTATTATTTACATTATTCAGACTACTGTTCTCGTATTGAGTGTTGTTTTCAAAACGTTTGAACCGATGTAATCAGCGACTTTTATCAGGTATATCTTGTCGAACTTGAGAGTCTTAACGAAATTTTGAACGAACCCCTTTATTCAATTCACAGGGAAAACATGTTTACTTTCCGTCAGCCATGCCCGAGTGGAATTCCTAAATAATTCACAATTGTATTCTTAGTGTAAACTACACTGAGGAGTGCATCTTCAAACGCCATGATATGTTATTTACCCTTGAATTTTTATTTAGTACTTTATCCGTTACGTCACGAGTCCATCGTATAACGGATAACATACTTGGTAATATAACGTAGTACATACGCTTATACACGGGACTCACACGTTGTATGCAGTCTACGCCGCAAAGGAGACTAAAACAGAAGAATAACTCGTCTCAATATTTTTAGTAATGACATTTATTTCTTAATTCTCCTGCCATGCCTGACTTCTGGTTACGATTGTGACGTCACCCACGTCTCTAACGTGTTCGTCTTTTTTATAGTCTTTCTTTTTCTCCCCCGATGACGTCATTTCGCGTACATTTGCATGCGCATGTCCACACTCTGTTACACTAAAATTTTAGTTGTTAGTAAGTTTCTTAAACGGATAAATTGTTTGGTAAACATTTAGTTGTAAGTAACACTTTCTAAAACTTGATAGTGCAATTCTCAGTGCGGACGACAGTAATAAAAATCAGTGTCTTAACGTAGTTTTGTATACATTGCATACGTTTAAATATTTCATGCTCAAGAATTAACAGGGTTTCTGCAGATTTGTTCAAGTTGCTATGTGTCTGCATATGAAAGGCGAGACCGACACGTCTTCCACAATTCTTCTGGCACATACACCATATTGGACTATCCCCCGCAGAGAATTCATCATAATTACTGAAATGCCTTGCATTCGTGACTCTTTCAACGGTGAGCGAGGCTAATATTAAAGAGACAGCTTGTCACATTCCTACATGAAAATTGATGACATAAAGTATTCTTAGAACAGCGAATAGGCCTCGATTGGACAGCTTTTAACGAAAGGCTGCTTGTTCTCACTTCAAACCGTATATTACATCAGATTAAAGCTGAAATTATGAATGCATATATACTGTCAATAGTGTTATATGGTCTTAAATAATGTCCGATGGACAGACAAAACAATTGAAAATTTATTGTTTTTAAATGATAGAATTAAGGCAAGTGTGAAATGAATTCAACGGACATCATTAGAATAAGTGATAAATACAAACCTCACACCTATGTGATCTGTAGCAAACCAGAACGTGTTCATAATGTACGGAAACATATCTATAGATGGCGTGAAAACGTACGTCTAAAAGTTATAGTGGGAGTGTGCAAAAAAAGTAAGCCATCGAGAATAGCGTATGTTTCTGGACTTTCAGCTGTATTAGTTAACTAAATTTACAAATTAAGGAGAAAGTTGCTTAGAAACAGATAAAAGACGATATATAATATTATGCGTTATGTAAAAAAATAAATAAATAAATAAAATAAAAGTTTAACTAATCGATACATGCTCGCAAATTTCTTCATCCTTCGCAAAACTTCTGCCTAAGTATAATGCTTCCTAAAGCGTTCGTTGAAGAATTACGAATCGTTCACCCCCCTGCATTTCTATACCGACATGCAGTTTACAGTTTCTACTGTTATATCCCAAATGCTGAGAACTATTACTTAAAACGGTTCCCGAAACACATCCATGGCTTATGACACGGGCCAAGACCCTGTAGCGTACTTATAATGGCATGTACATGAGTCGATTTGCATATGATATAGATATAATTTTTCATGAAATCAGTTAACAATATTATAGGAAAGAATCGAATAAAAAGGAAATATTTAAATCAATGAACAAATTATTTCACAACTACATCTACATATGAAAGCAAAAAATACAAATTTATAATTTTTTTAATGTTTAATTTACAATAAGTTACAAGTTTAATCTGAACGGGAAATAAATTATTTTTATAGAAAACACGAATTTACAATTTAAACATTGATTGATTCTGTCATCTATATGACGATCAGTTTTGTATAGTCTCTATCTATAAGCTCCCTCTCTTTCTGTCTCTGTCTGTCTTCTGTCTGTATGTCTCTCTCTCTCTCTCTCTCTCTCTCTCTCTCTCTATATATATATATATATATATATATACGAACAAACAGTTAATAAAACATGTTAAAAACACTTTGAAATGAGTTAAAAACATATTTAATCTGAAAAGGAAACACTAGATAAGTGGATAGTCCTTAATCCGCGTAGTTTCGAAGAAATACTTTCCTTCTCATCAGAGGGTAGGAATTAGCAAAATGCGGGATCGGATTTTGCATGTAAAAGTATTTGATGAAACAACAAGTAAGTCAAAGATCTTACTTGATAACAAAAAAGTGAAGCAGAGAGAATATGGTGCAGAAAAAGGTGATTACAAGTGGTGGGAGAGAAATAATCCAATGACGGTAAAATCCAAATATATAACTTCAAGAAAGTTAATTGAATTTCCATTTGCACAAGTAAAATCCAAAGAAATCCCGTAATTGGAAGATGGTCCAAAATAATCCAAAGGCAGAAATCCATGGAATAATTCACAAAAATGTGTACAAGGAAAAAAAGGAAAAAATTCCAATAATATTAATTAAAGAAAAATAAGATATGCTTTTCACTCTACTACCGAGACTTAAGACATGGTTGGTTTGGTGTTTCTTATCATAAATGGTTAGTAAGCGACACAGAATTCATTATATTTGATTCTCAAATGAAACCATACTCACACACACACACACACACACACACACACACACACACACACACACACACACACACACACACATATATATATATATATATATATATATATATATATATATATATATATATTAGTCAGACTATTGCCTCACAAGGCTGAAACGCGAACCATTCTGTGTCACTTAATTACATATATACTTTCAAAACATGCAATCTAGTTCTTCTAACGTATCAAGCATTGATAAAGTAAATACTGAAAATATTTTCATAAAAATTCATGTAGATACATAAAATAATACCTCAAAAAAAAAAAATCGAATAAACCTAGAACCCCATCTTCCAACGTTGACCCCTACTACCATGTCTCCTTCTTCAACATCAGGAGTCTACGTTCCAACCTTCCAGAGGTTGAAACCCAATTACAGGAGACGACACCGGACATATTCTTTCTAAGCGAAACTGGAATAGGGCCGACCACTTCCCTAGATGAGTTCATAATTAACGGATACTCTAACTTAACATCTAAATCTGACACCAAGATCGCCATCGGCATGGAATATGTGCCTACATGGTTTCCCATGTGGCAGGGATATCTCTAGAGAAGATCCTAATTTACCATATATGTGCTTCCAGGTTGCATTTGCTTACACCACTGCATTTATATTTGCCCTCTATCGGCCCCACAACAGCAGAGTTACTATCTTTAAGAGTATATCTGAGAAAATAGACCACATCCTATCTGCACACCACACAGCTAACATCCACATATGTTGTGACTTCAACGTCCATAACGTGAAATGGCTGACCCACTCAAATAAGACGGACGATGAGGGGAGGTTTTGTCATGATTTTGCCATTGCTTATGACCTCACTCAGATTGTTCGCGAGCCCACCCGTGTGCCCGATGCTACAGGTTAATATGCAAGCCTCGTAGACCTTTTTCTCTCAACTTCCCCATAGCTATGTTCATGTTCCGTTCTTTCTCCTCTAGGATCATCCGACCACTCCGTCGTATCAGTTAAGATAAAAATGAAATGTAATAAGTCCCCAGACGTACCCCTCCACCGTACTGTATACCGATACTCCATGGCTGACTGGGATAGCTTCCGTACATTTATATCTGATCTACCTCTGCATTCCATGTTTAAAAATGATGTGTCCTCTATAGTATCAGACCTGGCCGAATGGTTAATTGTAGGCATAGACCGATTCATACCATCTAAAAAATTCCACAAAAACCTAACAGCCAGCCATGATTCTTTCCAGCATGTGCTGCTGCCATCGCGCACGGAAATCACTTTTTCCATAGCTACCAACGTAATAGATGCATTGAGACTAAAGCTGCTTTCAGGAACGCCAGCAACCACTGTAAAAGAGTAATAAAACTGCAAGAGAGCTATATGCCCAGTCGGTTAAATCCAAAGTAGCTGATCAGCGGCTTGGTTCCCACCTGACTATAAATTGGATGCCTTCAAGTCCAACTTAAACAAATTCCTGATGAACCGCCCCCTTAAGTAGACACTTTAAATATCCACACTAACGTACTGTACTTACAATAACCCTTATCCCTGAGTGGCTTCCGGGCCTTGGTAAGTGGTGACCACCTTGTAATATATATATATATATATATATATATATATATATATATATGTATATATATATATACTAGCAAAAGTACCCGTCGTTGACTGGGTTCAAAAACAGCCTACAGAAAATGGACTCTGAGTTATGAAAGTATGATAGGTTATGAAAAGGAAGGTATGTAAAGAGATAGTTTCGAATTTGGGGGTATCAAAACCAAAGCAAAATATGATGAAAGCAAAAATAAAATAGATAAACACCATAATTTATTATACCATACCTGTTCACACTGAAACACTTATCACAAAATTCTGTGGATCTATATTAAAAACCCTTATTAAACTTTGTGACATATTTCCATTCTATGGAGGTCAGGCGCGAACGAACACCCCATAATTTTATTATACCATATTTCTTCAAACTGAAACATAATTATCAAAGTATACTAATGCAGATAAATATTAAAAGTCTTTATTAAAGTTTGTGCCTATTTCCATTTTATGGAGGCCAAGCGCAAATACAGACCCCAAAATTTTATTATACCATCCCTATCTAAGTTAAAACACACTTATCAAAGTATTATTATGTACATCTATATCAAAAACACTTGTAAACTTGTTTTTTTTTATTTTAAAAAAACACTTGTAAACTTGTTTTTTTTTTAATTTTTAAATTTCTTATTTCCATACTTTGTGGACCAGGCGCGAACACAGACTCCACAATTTTAATGAATCATCATTATGTCAAATCAAACATACCCATTCCTGTGTCTCGATACATATATCATTATATGTGATCAGTTTTCTATAATAGTCAACCATATAGGAGCCGATTCGTGACCAGACACACACAAACATTTAGTTTCAGATTATATATATATATATATATATATATATATATATATATATATATATATATATATATATAGAGAGAGAGAGAGAGAGAGAGAGAGAGAGAGAGTGATATATGGTGAAAAGAAATCAATGAAATGCACCATCGTAAGAATGTGAGAGCTTAAATCCAAATTATTTATTTAAAACTATCCATTATAGATTCCACTAATGAACCGTGATTTCATTGATATTGTTTAGAAAAAAGGCCCTTACACCCATTTAAATAATTAGCGTCTCGGAGAATGAAGGCATATCGGAAAAATGAAATGGGCAGTTGTGATGTCCGCTATTATGGCCTAATGTTTTGTCTACTCCTGTCCTTTCAAGGGAAGGACTGATTTTACAGATTCTGACTTCCTCTAAAAGCCACAGTTTTCACTGTCATCATCAGACTCAAATTGATTTCTAATTTATCTATTATTATTATGATTATTATTATTATGATTACTATTATTATTATTATTATTATTATTATTATTATTTGAATAAAGAATAGTTCAGAGTTAAGCGAGAAAATAGTCGGAAAGATGGAATCAACAATCTAGCAATAGAACAGCATGGAAATATCCCATTCCTTTCTAAACTCCTCCTCTCGTTTTTATAATTGCTTGTTCACGATTGTTTCTCACCTTTTTTTAACTTTTGAAAATGCATTCATTTTATTTTCAAGCGATTTTTTAAAGAATTGATTTACTTTTTACTTAGATTAATTGATGTATGAAGAATAAAAAGTGCTTTTCCATCTATCAAGCATATGGACCCCTTCTTGCGTTGCGTTGGGAAGGAGAGGTGTCCTCTTATTTTGAGTCAGTGTTCATGTTTACGTCAGTTCAATTTTTGACACCTACTGGTAAACTGTTCCATTATTAATTCGCTTTCTCGCTGGAGAAATCCCGTAATAATTTGCATTCCTGGATTTGATTAGCAAAAATGTTGATCTTAACGATCGCCAGTTAAAAGGACGACGATTTTATGGTGACGACGAATTATTCAATGATTATGCGTGTTTGTTTTTCGCTTATCTCTGAATTAAACATTTCATTTTATGTTTTAAATATTTGTGAAACACATTCTTCTGTACGGCCTTATCTTTTACTGATCTTATTGAAATAGAGAGAAATAAAGAGAAGAGAAAAAGATAGATATAGAGAGAAAGAGATAGAGATAGAGATAGAGAGTGAAAGAGAGAGATGAATAAAAATAGAAATGGAGATAAAGCGAGAAGAAAAGGATATTTAGTTCTCTTCAAATGCAAGAACTGTGACACCAGGTTCGGAAAGTGAGATTGAGAAACAAGTCCCCGAGAGGACAGGCATGCTGACCTGCAAACGGTGCCTGGGCAGCCCCATCGATATTCCCTAGTAAGAACACCTCAGGCAATTAGCAATACACTGACCCCTTCTTAAAGAAAGAAGGCCAAGCCTGGTAGGGTGGAACTCCTAGAACTACACAGAATCAGTGTTGCACTGCAATCAACAGGAATCACATACTTACAGGAATGGTTTAATCTCTGAAGAGAGGGAAGAATAAAGCAAGAAAGTAAGAAACAAGAAAGAAAGAGAAATAGAAAAAAATCAGTGAAATTACGAGAGAATAAAGAAAGGGGATTGACAAAGAAGGGTGAGAGAGACGGAAACTAACATCTAAATCTTTTTACTCTTAAAACAGTAAAAAAATAATCTAAATTTCAAATTAACATAGACGAAATCTCACTTTAAAACGATGAACTAAAAATGAACAAAATCTCAATTAAAAAAATTCTATTTATAAAATTAAATGAAAACTGAACTTATATTTAATAAAGTCAAAATTCAAATTCAAAAGAAACATGAAAGTAATAATGTTATTTGCATTTGAAATTCGTCTGTTATCAATTTCTAATTCAGATTAAAAAAAAATTGAAGTTTGTTTAGTTTGATGTTGCTATTTAATATTGACATTTCGTATTTGAGATTGATCCCATTAATTTTACGTTGATCTTTTAAATTTTATATTTTATATGACATTTTTATGCTTGAATGTTTATTTATGAACAACCTAGAATTTAGATCTCTTGATCAATAGCCACAAAACTAAGTCAACATTTTTATCTTGATCTCACGAAACTAACTTAATTCTAGAATAGTTAACGTTTGAAGAAAAAGTGAACGTAACACTTTTACTGATAACTCCGGTTCAGTTTATCGTAGATACTCACTAGTTGACCCATATTATATTGAATGAAAGATGTGATTTCTGCATTCGAAGTTAATCTTGATAGATTCTGTCGAGCTGAAATTGTTGATGAAATATTAACTTCCGATATTTCGGAATTCGATGCAAAAATATGCTGGTCAGATAAATAGTTTTAGAGTTATCACCATTTCCATAACATGACTTCGCGAATATTTCATACAGTATAAAAAAGTGTAGCTTTAATAAGACTGTGGACAATCCGTACGTTTTCAGATAGAGCTATGCAATGTTTCTGTTCTAAGTTTTATATACTTAGATTCATTCTAGTATTTCACTAATTTTGTTTTATTCACTTTATTTAATTTCCATTATTTTTTCTTTTCTTTCTTCTCTTTCTTTTAGTATTTTATTGATTTTTTTCGTTTTCTTTATTAACGTCTTTTGTTTTTTAAATTTCGTTGTAGTTTCCTTTTTCGTGCATCTACTTCGTTTTTGTAGACTTCTTTCTTCTCTACTTTTCAAAGTTTCTTTCCGGTTTCATTAACTTTCTTTCTTTTCACTTTCATATCTATCTTTGTTTCATTTCCTCTATCCCCATTTTTTTTATTTCTTTCATTTCTTACTCCATTTTTATTGATCTATACCTCATTCTTTTCATGGATCCGCATAATTGTTCATTCTTATCTTTCATTCCCTTTTTTTATTGCATTTTCACCCCAAACAAGGTATAGTGCCATTTGGATATAGGACCTACTAGTTTGGACACAATTTGCAGGGACACTATGTAGGGAGTTGAGCATGTCTTTTCACATTACAGTAAAACTTCTGCATGTCAGTACAGTTAGGGTAGCAGAAATCCAGGACGGAATTCCAAAGTCTAGCAGTTCGAAGGAAGAAACTATTGAAATAAAAGTTTTTCCGCAATCTATGGATCTCTTCTGTGTAGGGGTGGAATTTTGTTGTTTGTCGGATTTATCGAAAGTATTGGCGTCAAGGAGGGTACAAGGACTTCGCGTTCGTCGGAGCATCTATCATTAGAATATTTGTAAGAAATGCACAGGGATGCACTATTTCGTCGATGGGATAAGGTTTGGAGTTTTGATGACACACCAGTTGAGTTTGGGTGACAGAATGGCGGTTGGTTTTTGAAGCTGGTTTAGGAGCGAAAGACTAGTAGCATATGCACCAGCCCAAATGTGGCAACAATATTATCATACATGAGTGGATGATGGTCTTGTAGAGGTACAAGACACTCTTAAGCGTAAATAACTCTATATCACGGCAGAAAAAGGCGGCGGTCTTTGCAATTTGTGTGTCCTGTGACCGCTAGAGTTTGAAGAATTTTCAGATAATGTATCGTTAGTCATGACTATCTGTTTTTAATTCTATTTTTGCCTTTTCTTTTAGTATGTCTTTTTCTTTCTATTTTTGTTTCTTTTTTGTTTTAACTGTTTATGCTTTCTTTTATTTTCATTTCCTTTTCATTCTTTCTACTTAAATCCTTTATCGTCTCTTTGTTCTTTGTTAAAAATTGTATCACACATGCGCACAGAGTAACATATACCATCAAACACACGTACCCCCTTATTCAGCGGCAAAGCTAGATAACGGCACAAGTGTTAATGATCAAACCAGTAACTCTGGCGCTATGAAGGTCGATCACAGCTGAGTCCTTGCACGAAAAAACAAAGCAAAAAAAAAGTAGAAGCTAATTTGGCGACAGCAATGGCGTCATGGAATGATGGCGATTCTTCTAGCGAAGAGGAAATATCAAATAGTGGACAACGATAATTACACTGACCCGACCGTGACATCACGAAAAGAGATATAGGGAAAAAGAAAACAAGCAAAACGAGGGAATAACTAATAATTATATCAATGAAATAATAATAATAATAATAATAATAATAATAATAATAATAATAATAATAATCCACAGTTAAAAGTAATCCACTAATTTTATCGACAAATCTATGGAAGATGATTATAAGCATTAAAACTATGACTGTTTCGTTTTTCGAAATGGTTATGTAGAATCGAATACGGTGATGTTGAGGAAGATGGGAAGGAGAAAGATGCTGCCGCTGATGATGATGACGATTGATGTAACAATGTTTGCTAAGTGAAGGTTAAATTAATTGATGACTTTGACGTGCTAATTGTAATTAATAGCGATAGTTATGCTAATCAATTTGACGATGAAAATTACCATATCAACAAGTCACGAAGGTTATGCGACTGAAGATACATACACGTATATATATATATATATATATATATATATATATATATATATATATATGTGTGTGTGTGTGTGTGTGTTCACAATCTGGCTAATATATACAAACGGTACACTGTTTCAGAAATAGATTCTAATACTGAACACGGACTTCCATTCCTGCATGATTTCTATATATACTATTTATTCAAAAAGAATCAGCATTCAAGAGATTACCTCATTTGCATATTACATTAAAGAAAATCTGTTTTAATAATAAGCCTTAAATTTTTAATGAAAATTAATAATAGATTTATTTTAAGTGTTCTGTTTAGAAATATTATGCAAAGCTTCTTTTTTGAATTTATTTTTAACTTACATTTATTTTCATATTTTTAATTATTATTATTAGCAACATCATTTGCGATTAAGAGCGAAAGTAAGTTTTCCTGTAAATTATGAGTTATTTCCCTTTAAGCGATGAGATTTTATTTCTATGTATAATTACATAGATGAAGTTTTATGTTTCCAAGAATTCAAATTATGCTCACCTTTCAGGAAAATCGTAACAACTAAGGATATTTAGAGTATCTTAAACAGTATGTGACTAAACTCTCCTCCCGGCTATATGTTTTACCTGGAAATGCCGGGTATGTACAGCTATTATATGTATATGATTACAAAAGATAAATATTAGCTTCATATTAGAACCTATGAGATAATAGAAAGCTCGATATACTAGACAGAAATAATAAAAAAAGAAAAATTGAAAATGAATATGTAAAATTGATCTTGTCTGTCTGTACGATGGAACGGGCTTTTCCAAAAACTCGTCTTTCAACCTTTTTTTTCTACATAACTAAAACTTGATGTATGGGAGATTTGAACCTGCGCAACAAACTAAAGTGTCAAAATTGGGAGTTAGCAGACGTAAGTCGACTTAAAGGTTCTATAACAATAAATACGAAATTTGGACGAATTAAAATAATATTTAAGCGTATTTTACGACTTAGCAACGCCGAGCGGCCTGAGAATATATAGTAAATTTTTAAACTATACATGACAATTAGCTACATAGATTTTTCCGCGTTTTATCCTCGTGAGGATACATCAGACAATTGCATTAACCTAACGAATTCTCACAAGGATGAAACGCAAAAAATTCTACGTAGCTTAATTGCCATATATTTTTACAAAAAATACTATATATATATATATATATATATATATATATACTAGCATGCGTATTTTAAGGCATAAATATTATATTTTAATTTATATAGAAACTATGACATGTGCATGGGAGCATTATGTTTTCTAAACAGTTCACTTTTTGTAAGTAAAAAAAAATATTCGAGCTGAGATTGGAACCAAAACCTAGAGACTAAGACAAGAAGAATAACCATTAGGCAAGCTTAAAACAATTTTTAGAAAGTTTATTCAAACCTATTTATTGTTAACATAAGTAATCTGACATGTGAACCATGCATACACATTTGTGAAACAGTTTACGAATTACAATCTGATCATCCCCTAATTTTTCACATTTAATCCTTTAGCAGAATTTTCTCTCTATAAAAACCAATTAAAAAAATTTCCACGTGTCAGGAGACACTATATACCAAATATCAAGTCTGTAGAGTAAGAATTTGTTGAGTATATAGGTTGAGAAGTGCCCTCATACATATACCCACTTTTATAGATATATAGATATACGAGAAAATCCTGTGCAGATTAATTATCATATATGATTTCCAGAACTTACAACTTTGCTCTACTTACGCATCGAGCTCTGTCGAAGTAAATACGAAAATATTTACATAAAATTTTATGTATATATATATTATAATGATAATGAATATATTAATATATCCACGAGAAATTAATGATGAAAAATGATTAGATTAAAATCAATCAAGAATTAAAATATTATTACAAATATATTACTCATTAACTAAAATATGAACACATCGTAAGAATTATCATAATCAGTAGTTTGACTAATGTCTATAATGTCTATTCCTTTATTAAATATATATATATATATATATATATATATGCGTGTGTGTGTGTGTACAGTGTATCACAAAAGTGAGTACACCCCTGACATTTCTTCAAATATTTAAGTATATTAAGTATTCATAGGACAACACTGGAAAATGATATTTGGCACAGTTAAAAGTAGTTTGTCTGCAGTATATATAACAGTTAATTCCCCCCCCCCATGAATATAACTCCCAATTTAGCCATTAAAAGCTAAATTCCTGGCAACAAAAGTGATTACACCTCTTACGAAAAATTGTCAATATTAACATACAACATGACAACTCTCAATATTTTGTGTGGCCACCATCATTATCCCAAAACTGCATTTACTCTCCTGTGTATACAGTTTACCAGAACTTCACATGTAACCACTGGAATGATCTTCCATTCTTCAATTACGACGTTGCGGAGCTGGCGGATATTTGAGACTTTGCGCATCTGCACCTTTTGCTTGAGGATACTCCAAAGATGTTCTATTGGGTTTAAGTCTGGAGGCATGCTTGACCAGTCCATCACCTTTACCCTCAGCCTCTTCAGTAAAGCAACGGTTGTTTTGGATGTGCGTTTTGAGTCATTGTCACGCTGCGACCCAGTTTCTGGAGTTTCTGCTCTGCTGCAGTATTTGACAGTACATGTTGGAGTTCATGTTTCCCTCAATGAAATGTAACTCTCCAATACATGCAGCACTCAAGTAGCCCCAATTTCGTCTCATCAGACCATAAGACATGCTTCCCGTAATCTATGGGCTTTGTTGACATGTCTTCAGCAAACAGTTTGCGGGCTTTCTTGTGTATTGCCTTCAGAAGAGGTTTCTTCTTAGGGTGACAGCTGTGCACACCAATTTGATGTAGTGTGCGGCGTATGGTCTGAACACTAACAGGCTGAGCCCAAACCTCTTTAATCTCTGCAGCAATTCAAACATTTGGATGTGACGTTCAGCACGTGCACTCAGCTTCTTTGGACGACCTCCCAGAGGCCTGTTCTGAGTGGATTCTGCTCTTTAAAACTGCTGGATGATCTTAGCCACTGTGTTGCAGCTCAGTTTAGAGGTCTAAGCAATCTTCTTGTAGCCTTAGCCATCTTAATATAGCGAAACAATACGTTCTTTAAGATCCTCAGAGAGTTCTTTGCCACGTGGTGCTATGTTAGAACTTTCAGTGACAAGTAAGAAAGAATCTGAGAGCTGCAATACAAATTCAAATAAACCTGCTCTCTACGAACAGATGGTATTGTTACACTAATGAGTCACGGGACATTTCAGAGGGGCTAAAAAGCAGGACTCAATTTAGACATGTAGGGGTGTAGTTTTTTAGGATTGTACTTCCTTTCATAGATGTGTAGTTTCTTAGTGGTGTACTCACTTTTTTGATACACTACACACACACACACACACACACACACACACACACACATATATATATGTATATATATATATATATATATATATATATATATATATATATATATATATATATATATATAAGAGAAAGAAATTAAACTGTAAGTTGAAATTCACAATCAAATTTATTGTTCGACCGAATAGTCCAAAACAAATTTACAAAGTCCTTATTCCACGGAGTTTAAAAGAATGCTGTTCTTGCTATTCTTCTTATCAGAGGACAGAAAGAAATCAACAAATTATATATATAATTTGCTGATTTGTTTCTGTCCTCTGATGACACTAATAAATTTGATTGTAAATTTTAACTTACAGTTTTAATTTCTTTTCTCTTATAATAAACTCTATTCTCTAATGTGTGTGTATTGAGTTTTTTTATTTGGTTGGAATTAAAATATTTATATATAAATATTGGTATTTATATTAGATTGAAGTTTATCATCGCTTATATCAGGTAAACACTGCATGCCTATGATTTCATCATATATATATATATATATATATATATATAGACTAGACTAGACTACCGGTGACCCGTTGGGTCAGTATGTTATATTAGCTATGGAATTAATGTGTTACCATGACACTCGTAACGTAAAGAATATAGTTTTTGTGACATAACAGAAACATTCATATGAATGTATATTAAAATGAAAAAAGAATTTAAATAAATTCATATGAATCGTTCTGTTAATAATTGTTTGTTTTTGAAAAAAATAAACTTACCGCCATTGAATTATAAGTGGTTTGCCATACTTATAGGTAAATGTGCACCGAACAGATACCGTAATACTTCAAGTTAAATTCAAATTTTGCTGGATCTTTTTTAAATGAAATTGTTAGTTGAAAGTACAGAATAGTTAAAAACACTCTCCCCCATGTTAAGAATGGCTTTTTACATAGGGAATGATAATAAAATGTAACTTTTTTCATTTATTTTAAACAAACATTCATATTTAATTTATATGTTAATAATAAGGTCAATAAAACTAATTAAAACAATGCGGAAATGAATGATGTAGAACACAAAGAAGGAAGTATTAACAATTGTTTATTTGGATAATTTAAACGCGAAAAAATTGGGACGCTGGAAAAGTACGCAGTGAAAGAATACGTTTTATTGTCGCGTTGATTATATATTTATAACGCAAATTAAAAATTAAAAAAAAAACATATTTTCGGGGTATTTTATTTGTGTTGGTAGTGTAGAAAAAATGTATAAATGATTTTTAAGAAAGGTGTATTAAAAATGGGGAATAAATTAAAAAAGGAAGCCGGTGGGTAAGTCGCCGTTGTAAAATGCTCTTATAGTTGTCAACGCGTTAAAGTAAATTTATTTGTAAGAAAATTGCGTTAAAATAACTTAAACGTAATACAGAAATGAACGATGTAAAACTATGCAGAAAGTATTAAAAATTGTTTACTTGGATAATTTAAACGCGAAAAACCCCCCAAAACAATTGAGACGCTGAAAACATATACAGTAAAACAATACGTTTTATTGTGGCGTTGATTATTTATTTGTAACGCAACATAAAACATTTTGTTCGGGGTTATTTATTTTTGTGGCAGTTTAGAAGAAAATGTATAAATATTTTTAAGAAAGGTGTATAAAATGGAGAATAAATTTAAAAGAAATGGAAGGCGGTGGGTTAATCGTCGTTATAAATTGTTCTTATGGTTTTTAAGTTGATTTATTTGAAGAAAATTGCGACAGCATAGTTGTAATACAGAATAGTTGCAAAACACCCCCACCTTTCCAATGTTAAATAATAATTTCTAAATAATAACGTTAATATTTCAGTGCGCAGGTAAAAGTCTGCAAAAGTAGCGATTTGTGTTTATTTGTTTACACTGTTATGGGTTTATGTTAATGTACACATGCACAACCGGAAGTCGTAGACTGGATGTGTAGTTACAACATCCGTTACTAGGTCATTTGAGTTTTATAATTATATATACATATATGTATATATATATAATATAAAATAAATAAATAAAAATAAATAAATTAATAAATAAACAAAAAACAAAAGAAAAAATAAAGAACACAATTAAAAGCATACACTGCAAGCATTAATCATTAATTATTCTCCTTGAAGCCAATAGTATTATTTCCACCAAAGTGAAACACTCTAATAAAACATTTTAAATTGCTAACCGAAATCTTGACACATCTTTCAAATACCACCATCACTAAGTGTTGACCATAATCTAAACGATAAATGATGCACGACACCATATGATATAGACGTTGAAAAAATAACTCCAGATAACACCTGTACACATCTACTCCGAGTGGTGACATAACATATCAGCATTTAGATACGTATGTATACATGCATAAGATCCATGAGTACTACTATCTACAAATAATTAATAATTAATATAATCCCCAGTAAAAGTTATATCAGTGCGAATAACTGGGTGGAATTCCTAATCACCCTTCTAGCGAAATAATCATTATCGCTAAACTATCATGAGGTTAATTATAGCATATATTCTGAGCTTTGCAATTACTATCATTATATAAAAGTTTTAATGACTAATTAACAAATACGCCAATTAATAAACCAACATTAAATAAACAAAGTAAATAGGAATAAATATTTAAGTGGTCAAATAAAATTAAAAAAAACAATATCGAATTGTATATATATTATTTTTAATTATTCTCATCTTTATTAGTTGTTGTTTCACGATGTTTCGGCCAACCATTCCTAATGAATTCCAATTAAAAATAATATATATACCATTTGGTACGGACCCGACCATGGAAGATAAGATAATAAATGAACGTAGATTTATATGATCAAAAAATCCAACCTCGATCGGGGCCCGTGGCGCAGTTGATAGAGACGTTGAATCTCTACGGTTCCAGATGAGCATTGTCTGAAGATAGCGGTTTTAATCCTACCCAAAGCCGGGTAGAGGCTTACTTGGCCAAAACGTGGTGAGACGACAACAACTGCGGATGGCAGTGATGGCTGAGAATGCAGTTAGGAGATTCGAAGTTCTTATCCGTCGCGGTTACCACCTGACGAAGGCCAGAGGAATGGTTGGCCGGAACGTCGTGAAACAACAACTAATAAAGATGAGAATAATAGTCCGTAATAAATAAAAATCAATATAAAACCGATTTTGTTTAAATAAATGAAAACAAAACTACCACTATCAGACAAACGATGCCAACCCTCTCTTTCTTCTCCCTTTTCTTTTCTTTTTCTTCTCTTTTCCTTCCTCCCAATTCCATCTCTCACCACACCTTTTTCCTTCCTTTCTTTCTTACGCCCCTCACCCCCTTTCACCCCTCCACCGTTTACTAGAAGCCTATTAAATGGCCAACAGATGAATCTTTTAGCAAATAGGAATACTAAATTAAAACATATAATAAAAAAGGAATTTAAAACAACCCACCCGGACAGGCGGCGGGCAATCAGACAGGCTAACCTCATCCTTGTTTAAGATAACATCTACATCGCTGTAGCTTTACAACCCTTGACCTTACAAACACGATTCTCCAACACAAACAGGAAAAGACTGAATGAAGACACGGTAAATAAGTGAATAAACAAATAGGGAAATAAATAAACTAACAAATTCGCACCTAATCAACCCTCTTCTCCGAGCAGAGAAAGGAATACTAAAAATAAAAACAACGGCCTTCTTTTTGCTGAAATTTGATTTTCGGTTTTCATTTTGAATTCCGCTTTCGTAAAGAAGCGTTTGTTGCCTGAAAAGGTCTCTAGTTACTAAACACTAGAAGACCGAAACATACTCATGACTGTGTAGCAACAAATTACTGCTTATGTAAAAACAAATTGAAAATATAACTTGCTCTATTTCCGTATTGAGCACTTTTGTATTAACCTCGTTATATTTCATTGGTTACCCTACTGTAAAGGTGCCTGTGCGTGAAATTTGTGTGGTAAGAGTTGTGCAATCTCCAACCACGCCTCTCCTGGGTCAAAATTGTTACATACCAGTTGCAAGTTGAGGTACAGGATGACTGGAAACAATGTCGAGATGAGCGGAGAGCATATACAACCCCTTGAATTCCGAAATGGTCATCCATCTGGTACTAGTCAGGCTCAACGTTGCTAAACCAGCGATCTGGCGAGAACCGGTGTGTCAACCTGATTATGCCGTATATATATATATATATATATATATATATATATATATATATATATATATATATATATATATATAGCCAATTTACCCGAGCTTTGCTACGGATATATTTGTATTACACAATACTAATTGGCATTCTTTTAATATTTATGTAATTACAGGTTCGAAACCAAAACTTCTGGGTAAACGACATTTCTTGTACCACTGGTAAAAATGTAAACGAAAGTTCTACATTACGTAGAAAAGAAAAAACTGTACAGGTCCGTTTTCAGTTTGTGTTGCTCCCAAAAATGTAAATTAGGATTTTTGCGGATAAACTATGCTTGGTTGTGTATATAAAAAGTACCCCATTTTTAATAAAGGAAGGACTTTCACATAAAAAATTAATAAACAAAAGATACGGCAAAAATTGAATTACACTTGTAAATCATATCTAAAAAATAGCACGGTTCGTAAACTGCAGAAGTACTAAACAGATAAAAACACCCGCATTTTTGTACTTCTGCAATTATTGTTCTTTGAGTGACGCTGAGACATAAAGCGACACCCCCTCCCCCCGAAAAAACCCCATAATTACGCCGAAACTCCTCCACACAAATATATATTAATCAACTAAATCAATTACCCAGACAGGAAAACAGAAGATCTTTCTCAAAAGAAAATCGAAGAAAAAAAAGTGAAAAAAAAAAAAAAAACGCGTAGGAATATATCTGAAATAAAAAGCATAACTTTACCTTGTTTCTTTTTCAAAGTATTATGGAAACGATAATAAAATTCAGACAGTCAAGTGAATAGTTGAAAAATGATTTTAAAATCGTCCGTAGGAAATAAATTTTAACCTTTTGGAAAACGTGCTCACACCTTACAATGAATCGACATTTATAGCCGAGACTTTAATAGAGGGCTAACGATTTAAAATATTTCGTCGAAAAATAAAATCATCCTTAGCTTAATTATTTATTTTTTTTATCAATATTTGTAACTTTTACATTTATAGAAAATAAATAATTAAAACAAATCATTTTATCACCACATCTCTCGATTTGGTTAAAAACTATATCCGTTCATAACCGGAAGTGACATATCAGTGAAAATTACTTAAAATGTGCCAGTTTAGCAAATAGTACAAAATAACTCGAATTAAAATAATTTAAATAAATTAACTTTAAATAATACTCTTAAATAGAACAATTACATCAATTACATTACTATAATCAGTAATTTTAATTGAGCGAATTATTTAAAAAGATTTTCTTTAATATAATATGCAAATTAGATTAGTTCTATTATGTACATTGCCTTCAATATAGTGTATATATATTGATCGTGATGCTATTTATTTATATAGAAAATCTTATAGTAAATAAAATTTATATAGATAACCGTTTTCAGCAGGAAGTTTTGTATATATTAATCAAATTGTGAACAAACAAACAAACAAACAGACAGACAGGATTACGGATTTATATATATATAATATATATATGCCGTATATATATATATATATATATATATATATATATATAACGTAATGACATCAAAAGGATGTAGTGTTTCCCTGATAAACGCAATCTACACTTCCACCTAATATAAATACCAGTGTTTAAATATAGACAATTTAATCCCAACCGTATAAAAAAGCTCAATACGCAATAGAGTGTAGAGCTTATAATTTCTCTCTTATGTTTAATTCCTGACAGCAACTGTTCCGCAGTGCCATGTCATTAATAGATCTGTCACGTTTTGAATTTAGTCCGCCCTTAACTCATCAGAAGAATAAGAACTCATCGACTTCAAAGGAAAATAAAGAAATATCGGCATGATTACACAATCCGAAAATTGGAAGAGTAGTTTTGATTGTGTTCACGTCATCTTTGAATTTTAGAGTCAGCAATGCTAAATTTACGTATTAATAAATGTTAGTCAATTAAATATCATATTTAATTTAGAATAATGTTCACATGGAAATTACTTTATTACTGCATATTTTGCATCCCTTTGATTTATTAATTCACCAATTCTTAGATTTCATCAGATCGTCCATAACAGCTACTCTACACAACCAACTGAGTCTTATTGACAAGTTGTATATGGTTGGTGGATATTTACATTATATTGTAGTCGTAGTAATGTTGTTTTTTTTCGAGCGACTATAATAATTGAAGCAATTAAGATACTTGTGTATTTTACAGACCATGCTATTTTTATAGGATTTTCAAGTCAAATTCTTTTTTTTTTTAATTTTAGTTTACTTTAACTTACCTTTAATTAACCATTCAGTAAAAGTATTGAATATTTAACCAAACATTCCCATATATTAAGAATGACCTTTTAAATAATAAGGTTCTTATTCACCACGGTTCGTAAACTACACGTACCACAATTATTATAAAACAAGAATAGTAATTTGCATATTACTATTATGTTTTTAAATTTATTTACAGGAAGTTTGTCTAGATGGTTGCACTTTCCATTATATGCTCTGAGGTAGATTGTAGAAATATTTATAAATAACGTTGGTTTGCTGCTAGATCCAAGGGCATATGTATATGATTCCTTTACAAGCGACTTCCTGCCACGAAGCCACTTCCCATACACGTTAACTTAACATCTAACTTAACATATAACTAAAGCACTAATATAACACCTCCTGTTTCTAACTTAAACGGCACAATGACGTTGACACCACGGTTCTCGCCAGATCACCGAAGTTAAGTAACGATGATCCTGGCCAGTACCAGATGGGTGACCATTTGAGATGGCTACCGTGCCGAATCGTAAAAATTTCCAGGTAAGTATCTGGAGGCGCGTTTAACATACGGGGGAAGACTTATTCCTGAATCAAGACGGTAAGCAACTGACAACTACTATCTGTACTTGTTTTCCCGAGATTACCATGCCTCTACAATTTGTTCAGTCGTGGTCACCGACGATGTTAAAAAAAAATAACACAGCAGGGCCATATGCATGCTACGTAGAGTCTAAACTCACCTATTTTTGTTCCAAACTCTTGACGCCGCTACGTATTTAAATCATATTTTATCTCATGTGACCTCTCATAATTGATCACGGAGAGAAACCTCATCTCTCACAGTCACTAATCTTTTATGTTAACATTTAAAACACATTTAAGTTTCCTTTTTTTTTCTTCCATCCTACGTTTTCATTTTAAGCTCATTTCGCTTTTTCTACTTTTTCTCACATTTTATTTTCTAGTTCTATACTTTGTTACCTTTCTCTCAATCTGACTCCATTTTTTTTCTGTCTTCTGTTATTTTGAAACAAAAATATTAAATCCAATCACGAACCAAACAACATTATTACAAGATTACTGAAAAATGTGACTTGAGAGTAAATTTTAATTCTTAATTTAAATCTCATAATATTTTGTCTATTATTTCAAAGGAAAATAAAATTAGTTGAATGATAAGAATTTTCATATGAAAGTAAGCAAGTGTTATTGTTAGACTGTTTCATAATTAAATAAGACCTCGCATAGAATATGAAAGGTATGAACGTATTGTGGTGAAGTTTTGCCTAGTGCTAGAAAAAACAATATAGTTTTATTACCCGAATTGTGAATTGATAAATTCTTGTTTCGAGGGTATATTGCCCTAAATATATACTAGCATATTTATACAACCTTCGTAAGACACCTAGCACACCTTGACATAGACATGTCGTACCAGGTTGATTTCCTCTAATAGCTTTTCGGAAAAATATGGATTCATAAATGAAGTAGTAAGGGAGACTAAACTCAAATCTATGAGAAATGAGATTCCCAAAATAAAAGTTTTTCTGTTTATCTCGGAATTTATTCTAAACCTTCCCGGAAAATGTTCCTGCCTCTGTAAAGCAATGCTCGTTCAGGATTGCGCAACTATTGTCTCACTTTGGATTTCCAACAACAAAAAAAAAACACTTATAAAGTTATTCACGTTTCGGTATCAAAAGTAGACCGTTGTAAAATGTTATGCGCAATGCTAGACACCAGTTGCTATCCATGACAATTTGGGTATAATGTTAAATTGTAGTGTGTACAAGATACTGGCAAAAGGAAAATTATCACCTGCGCTATGTCGACGTATGCAAACATGACATAAAAGCATATGATATTGATCCTATCAGCTGGGATCCCAAAGCTAATGTCCTCCACATCTGGATACAAACCGTAACCACTGAAGAAAAGTCCATCGCAGCACGGGCGGAGACTAAAAGACTATTCAGGAGAGCCAGTGAACAAATTCCAAACGGACAACTAACACGACGCATCGACCCTCACTTGCAATGTCGGCAACTGACAATGTGGATCGAAGGTAGGCTTAGTCAACCACAGAAGACGGTGTCACACGATAATCCCTACAGGCGATACGCCGTCGTCTTTTAGACTTACGGATACCAACAACAGTGTGTACAAAGAAAAGTGAATAATCTAATAAAGAAACTCTAAATAATATGTTGAAATTCTCAGGATTAACTATTTTATAGAAGAGGGAAGAGTGACTTAATCGAGGTCTAAATGAGATTAAAAAATAGAAAATGATTCTTTAATATAGTTCCTAAAACTGGTTCTTTATTAGCAACGAATATTTCTCAAACCTCATTGACCACGGAATTAGATTTCTTTTATCTCTTTTTTAGCAACATATTTCCCACTAGTTAAATGGCTCTAACAGAAATCATTTAAAAATGGTCTAGTAAAAATGTATTTGTAGTGACATTTCAAGGGTTTATCTCATTTCTTTTTAACTTGGGAGTCCCCACCTATCAGGGCCTGAAAGTCACTCGAAGATAAGGTTCAGTGAAGATAAGGTGGTACTGTAGTAATCGTTAATGGTGCAAATTGGGTAGAATTTGATTATTTATGGGGACGATTCCACAGGAACTCATTTACGTTGGATTTAAAGGCTATCATGTTGTATTCACATGGGAAATAAGCGGAACATTTTTCTGCAGGCGGGCAGTTCTCGGAAAGAAGATTTGTTCGTGAAATCTGCGTTTAGATTTATGCACAGTTAGAGAGTGGGGGAAGTCGGTTAGTGATTGTAGCTTGTTTTTTTGTGAAAGTTTGGCAAGGGAGAACGATAGAGTAGAGTTCAGTCGAGCACTTGCCATGAAAGTAGGTATATAGCAAAGATATGCTTGCAAAGGCACTTCTGTGGGAAATGGGTTGCAGGGAAGAGATACGGCATCACTTACGTGGTTTCGAAGGCGGTTTTGAACGCTATCAAAAATGCATAGGACGCGTCGCACAGCTCCTGCCCAGATGTGGCAACAGTACTCCGCTTTAGGACGTACCTAGCTCTCATAGAGGTAAAGGATTGCATCGGCAGGGAGTTGCCTACTGGAGCGGTAGAGTGATTCAACCATTTTTCCAGTGATATTGGCAACAGAATTGATGTATGTGTTCCATTTCAGATCAGGAGTGAAGGTCAGTCCCAGAGGCTAGTCAAGACATGAAGATTTTCCAAGACTAGAGCCATTCATTTTCATTGGCGTATGAGGAAATAATCAGCGAAATATCATCCGTATATTCATATGATAACTTCTGTGATATATTCCTTTTTTCCTTTCCTTAGACGTTCATTTGAGATTAGTAATTAAAACTACCCCCCCCCCAAAAAAAACATACTCTGTATGCTACGAACAAGCTGTGGATTTAATATGATGCCTTGTTGCTGTGCAAAAGGATATCATTGTTTTGTGACGTCATCTATTACAACGGGTGAGAGATAACCATGCAAAGTTGATGAAATCATCGGTTTATAAAGTCATCCATTAAAACATTAGATATCTGCACAATGAATGACGTCACAATATGATGACGTCATTGTTCATACTAGAAAGAGACTAATTCCATAGTAAATAAATAAGATTATTTATTTTTTCTTTCCTTTAGCATTTTTTTCTACCACGATATTTTGTTTTATTTCTTTTATTTTGAACCTTTCTTTCTTACAGTTGCGTTTCTTTCCTTTCTGCCTTCATAACTATCGTTTTCTTTCTTATATTTTTGTTCTTTATTTTCATATTAATTTTCCTCATTTTATTCCCTCAAATAAGCCGGGCAGAACTGCTACTATATATATATATATATATATATATATATATATATATATATATATATATATATATATATATATATATATATCCAACATACTAATTAGTGACATGCCAACAAAAAAGGAAAAAGTATTCAAACGTCGAACTAACGCTAAACAAGATCCGACTAAAAACAAAAATTATTTCCCCTTTGTTCGAAACATTTCTAATGGAATGTAAGGCATAAATGACCGAATAATGGAAAGCTAGAGTTACTAGGTCCACTTTCTATTCTCCATATATTTTTTTCTCTTTCTTGCTATGTATTTTCTATCCCCTTATTTTGTCCATAACTTCCTTTCTGTTCTTTTTTTTTTGTAATCCCTTGTTTTTGTTTTTGTTTCAATCTTTTACGTTTTTTTTTTTTTAAAAATAATTTGCTCGTATTTCTTTCTCTGTTTATCCAGCGTTCTTTTCTTCTTTGCTTTTTCTTACCTTCTATCTTCCTTTCCCTCATCTTTTTCTTTTTTCTTCTTTCTTGCTTCATGTTTTGCTTCTTTCCTCTTGACTTTCACTTTGTTCTTCCTTTTCGCCCTTTTTCTGTTTTCTCATATGTCTTTTCTTTGTCTTTATTCTTTATTGATTTGTTTCTGTTTCCTTCATATTTTCCTCTCATTTTACCTTCTTTTTCAATCTCCACCTTTCTTTTTCAATTGTTTTATTCAGTTCTCATATATCCCTGGACTTTTCCGTCTCCTTTTCCTTTTTCTCTCTTTCTTTGCTTTTAATGTTATTATTCTTTATTGTCTGTTCTTTGTATTCGTTCATTTAATTTCTTTTCTGTATTCATTTACGTCTTAATGTCACCGTGACCCAGCAAACAAAGTACACCTAAGATATTATGTTGTGAATACGAAATGCTTTAATTTAAACGAAACTCTTCCCATAAGAAATATAATTTATTTGATTCCAAATCGGATTACTTATCACAGAAAAGGACGAAAATCCGAAATACCTTTTGTTTATTATTATGCGTTTATTACTTATGTTATTTGTTTTCTAAACGTGTTAGCGTTAGTATATAATATTTTACTATTTGTTTAATTTTTCTGTAAGTTAAGCGCTTACCTATTATTTGGGATTTTCGGTTGTTTATTCTCAATATGTTCGTTTTCTTTCTCATCTAATTTCAGTTTTTAAAACGCACTTTCGTATTTCTGTTCGAGTTTAATCTCGTTTGAAGGTGTGCGATTCTTAATAGTTTAAGTATATTTTTTGTTTCACGATACATCAAACGAAATGCAAGGTGACATTGGAACGTTCTGAATGGGGTCTCATCGTTATGAGAGCCATAGAGATCGGCCATTTCACGCCCCTCGTTGCGGGCCAGGCATTAATATTTTGTTATTTGACGTATATTTCACATGCGTATTTATCCTATTAGAGAAAGAAGTCAAGTCCTTGGGTATTCCTCGTATGTTCTAGGTCGGGAGATCGCACCACCATCGCTGCTGCTGCTACTACTACTACTACTACTACTACTACTACTACTACTACTGCTGCTACTACTACTACTACTACTACTACTGCTGCTGGTTCTACTGCTACTATTTAAAATGCTCATTGACTACAAACACTATTGCTATAATTTCACAAAATCTAGCATGAAAGACCCTTGGCCAATCCCAGTATGTTATTGGTCGTGAAATAACACCATCACTATTTCTACTTCTCCTTATCCTCTTGCTCCCCGTCATACAACTAATAAAACTATTACACACTTATTGATTCAAACAATATTGTTACAATTCCACAAAATTTAGCATGAACAACCCTTCAGATATCAAATGTGATGTAGTGCTTATGATTGATAGCACTCTCACTATTCTCACGAGTATCTAAATTACATGTATTTTATTTGATTCAAACTCAACAGCGCTTCTATCAAGGAACACAAATCCTAACGTGAATCTCGCGTGACCAACGCACCGTTTCGACATTCGAAAAAACTACCATAAAAACAATAAACAGACTTCTACTGATTCTATGCTTCAACAACAACATGGCAAAAAATAAAGACATACTGTAGATGAAGTGTAACTTCGAAATATATTTATAAATGAAATAAATATCTCTTTATTTTGTTATAATGCGTTTTTTTTGGCGTCAAACATATCTAATACGTATTTTATTTTATACCATTACTACATTATTTTTCAGTGCTCAATTGAGAGGTGTGTAGTTGTTCTGTTGCCATAAGACCATCCTCCCGAACATTACTTCGTGCTTAGGTGGGTTATGTAGTATATTTTTGTTCGCCATGATACCATTTTCGTAGGCGTTAGTTTCTTCTTTTTTAAGAAGATGGAGTGAATAACCTGTTTTGTTTTTGTTACGAGGCAATGCTCCTGTAACAGCGCGGACGGCTATATACAAATGCGTACGAAATGCCCTAACTAGCAAAGAAAAAAACTTTAAAAAAGAGAAAGAGGACGATCACAAGAGAGACGTGGAGCACGGAACGAAAGACCGTTCGAGATCACGTGAGAGAAGATCATCACATAGGTAACGTCACGGCCGCAACAACGAGTAAATAAATGACGTTGTTACAAAGAAAAAGCTATTTGAAGTTCTATTCTATATTTAGTTTCCTTTTAATTGGCATTTGTATATGCGCCCACGAATCTCTATAATAGGTTATCGCTGTCCGTTTACCAACCTGACACGCTGAAATGTAATATAACATTTTTTAGATGACCGCATAATGTTTTAGCTGTTTCGAAGCACCGCATTTTAAAGCGCTGCCTTTGGTCGGGCTCTCAGTTTTAAATAGCATTTTTACATTGAATTCTATATGAGTGGATAAATACAATAGATTGTGTAAATATCTCTACGAACAATCTATAAAAATTTGAATATCGAATGCAGTAACAGGTCCTGGGAACATACAGTAAAAACGAGGGAATAAGTCATACAACATCCACTATGACTATGCAATATTCATAGTTACGTATTCAAAAACAGATCTATTAAACTTGACATAGTGTTGACTTGTTGGTCCAGGAAAATGCCGGGTAGCGATCGTGGGGGATTCTCAGTGTTTGATTAAGAGAAATATTTCGATAACAAAAAGGAATGTTTGAATAACAGAAGAACTGTTATCAAAGCGGATTAGGTATTTAAAGAGAAAATATTTATGTTAATCTATGTACCAGGAACGTTAACTTGGTCAAAAGAAATTTTAGTTTTCATAACTAGCATAAAAATGAATTTTAATAAACAATAAAGATGATTAATTAATGACGTCAGAGAACAAAAAAAAAAGAAAGGATTAAATAGATAGACACGCGTTAGCGAACAGACGAGACCTTATGCTCCAGGTTTTGAACTTGACCCCCGTGGCAGTTAAAAGGGGCTTAATAGCAAAATGTAGACCTGTCCGAAGTGTATTAAACTCCGGTGAGGGACCCAGAATAGAAATAAATGATTATATCCATGTAGTTCACGTCTTGGCGTTTCACTTTCCGAAAGAAAAAAACATATTTTAATTGCAGGAAATACAAAAGAAACTTTGAAAATGTATGCGTCTTTTGCTGCTGGTTCCACCGATAATGGTATCCACCCTTTTGGTAGAGACTGCCTATGTAAGTTGTCCTTGCTATAAATACTGTTAAAAAAGATATCCACACATATGGATACTAGAGACTCTCAATAGACGTTATACGTACATTCAAGAAACTAGACGACCAGAAAATGCTATAACACACACACACACACACACACACACACACACACACATATATATATACATATACGGGTTATAACATTTTGTGATCGTCTAGTTTCTTGAATGTGAATATATATATACACACACACGCATATGTATGTATATATATATTAATATATACACACACATATATATGTATATATATTGACACATTACAACATTAAAGAGAAACCAGTTATATAAACCACCTATATAACAATAGTGATATGGAACAAGGAGAAAAGAAGCAACCATATAAGAAGTTAATGCCGTTCAGGATATTTGGTTTAGCACTCTTAAGAGGGAAAAGATACCGAAACACTAAGACCTTATGTATGACATGACAAGAAACTGGAATTTTAGGAAGGTCTCCATTGTTCCAGTCATTATAGGAGCACCAAGACTTTTGAATAACAATTTCATAAAATACCTGGTAAATATAGTCAGTGAACCAAGCGCCATAGAGATGAAAAGAAAAACAATTTCACTTAAGTGACAGTTGGAATCCTTAAGATCTAACGGTTGTATGAGATGCCTGACATCTGATGCCCCATCCTCAGCTAGAACAAAAGAGGTTATATCTGTCCATTTGTTCGTCACGCTTAAGTTTTATGCGTCCTTTTGCTCGCTTCATGTGCAAATTAAATGATTTTATCTTCAGAATGCTCGTTTTTGTTTCTTACGCATGCGCACGTCGTTCTGTTAAGTTTTGATTGGCAATGTTTTTAGCGCGTTCAGAAAATATGGTTTCGT
Source organism: Euprymna scolopes (assembly GCF_053919585.1). Classification (NCBI taxonomy): domain Eukaryota; kingdom Metazoa; phylum Mollusca; class Cephalopoda; order Sepiida; family Sepiolidae; genus Euprymna; species Euprymna scolopes. Next base: position 79,226,288 of record NC_136489.1, on the reverse strand, counting down.
TTTGGCCCCCGGCCGACCTAGCGTGCAGAACATCATCTGTTAAAAAGAGCGAATGAAACAAACGGATTTGTTATAAAGGAAAAAAGAACGAAAGAAAAAGAAAGAAAAAAAGAACTAGAAACAAGGATTCGGTATTAAGAGACGTTGTCTCTTTATTCAGCCGCACATAAATAATCATAATAATCCGTCTGGAAAAATGATACAAAATAAGGACAATAGTAGAAAAAAGAGAAAAGAAAAACAAAGGCATTCTGAGATTAGACGTAGTTGTTATATAATTTTATGTGAAATCCGTATTTTGTTTTTATGTTTATAATGGTTCGACCGTTGCACTCTTTGGCCTTCTTCAAATGCGTTCTGTCGAAAGTAATAATCTTCGGGGAGTTTCGACCATAATCCTTTATTTAATCCACTATAGTTTATTTATAATAAACCACTCGCCTTTCTATTTTAATAAATATGAACATTTATTACGACAGCCAAGAAAGAAACGTGTTGAAAATAAATATATAAGAAATAAATATTACCAAAGGCAATCTGAATTACTTTTCTAGCTGCTTGAATAAGTTTTTATTTCTACAATTTTTTTCCTTTTCTGTTAAAAAGTTTGTTAGTTTAAAAAAGTAGTATAAAGCATGTCAACTTTAAAAAATGGTCGTCACATAAAAGATATAATCAAGTTTCGATACTCGCTTAAACATCGAAAAGTAAACAAATACTAATAAAAACGCAATAAATGTTATCTATCATGCGAAAATGTAATATTCTATCAGTATTTTGTTTGATTTTCGACCTTTGCATACGCTTCCTTCTTCTTTGCTGTACAATTACTTACAGGATTGTATGTGCAGGACCGAATAAAGCTTGAATTGTCTCTCCAGATGTAGGTCTTGCCGGGTGATAAGAAGATCTAGGTTTGCCCAATTACTAGGGTTCCCTTTTGGCGTTGCAGACAAAGTCCGATGGAAAGGCAAGCCAATATGGTCGAAGCAAACCCAGCTGCTGGAGTTGCTGAAAAGGTGTTGCATCAAAATATAAATAAAATCCTTAAATGATCCTTCGTAATAGAAACAGGCGAAAGCAACGCAAATTCCGTAATGGTAAAATTGGAATATATATATATATATATATATATATATATATATATATATATATATATATATAATGTGTGTGTGTGCGTGTGTGTGTGCGCGTGTGTGTGTGTGTGTAAAACTTTATTGGTGGCTTTATCTCTAGAAAATATTACCCTGGACACACACACACACACACACACACACACACACACACACACACACACACACACACACACACACACACACACACATATATGTTTGTGTGTGTGTGTGTTTGCACGTGTGTGTACATGTGTGCGTGCAGTGCATGTGTGCGTGTGTGTATGTAAATATGATGAATTATCCAGTCGAGATAAATTGATTGAAATCTGTACACGTTTCCTGATGAAACACATTTGCAGGAACGGGAAACACTGAAACAGTTTCATGATAATTCAATTAAAAACCATGTTATTTGCGATGTTTAATCACATTTCCATATTCCCAAAGTAGTCTAGATAGTTTTCGGTATTAATGTGAGGTATACAACACTTTAAATCTAGGTTAATCTATAATTATAATTCAAAGATCCTTGCAACATTTGTATTTCGCAACTGTGAAAACAATTGCATGTCAATCACATAAGACAATGGAATACTAAAGAAGAATTTATTATATAATTTGTTTTTTTTTCGATCCCAACTAAACACCCACTACAGATCCACGACTATGTACCTTTCTTAGCCTTCGGGCTAGGATCAAAGTGTAGCATCTGGTTTGTCCTTGCTCAAAGGAATAGAAATACTTAATCACTGTAGAATTTTTAATAATGCTTGTTCCATCCTAAATGCGCGTTTGTGAGGGAGGTAGATATCAGCCACATATAAAAAATGACTTTGTGCCTTTCTTTGCCTTCGTGTAGATGTACGTAAATAGGAAATGACAACAATGTATATAATAGATACAAGCAGAGCATGCCTTATGCCGCGAATCTATATTGTTTTGTGTTTGCCTTGCTCTTGATGTCTGTCTGTTAGTTTTGGTCGCTTCAAAACTAAAGGACAGAATGGCACCAAAATTTTGATTGAAAATCCTGAAACGTAGCGTGTGCATATATAAATATGACTACTGCTGATACTACTATTGTGATTATTATTACTACTTTTAATATCAGGAATAATTTGCACAACTATGTATTAGTTAGTATTGCACTGCATTTGCCATAAAGAAAGCGTGTAATGCTTTTCCATTGATAAGGAATCACATTCATACTACGTTCTACTACTAGTAGTATCAGTATTACAACTACTACTACTACTACTACTACTACGGCTACTACTATCTACAATATGTCTACGACTACTACTCTCTATATAAATCTATCTATCTATTTATAATACCGCTACTAGGATACGACTTCAAGTCTAAATATTTTACTAAATGTAGCAAAATTAATCTTTGAAATATGTTTACATGAAGTGATTACTAAGATTACTACTACTAGTAGTACTAGCAATAATAATACTTATCATGCTACTACTAATAATTAGAAATTCATAAAAGCTCCAACGCTACTAGCTAAAATTGCTCCAAATATTGCATGAAAAGCCTTTGGAATGCCGAACGCGATGTCATAGAATATTAATTATACTGATTCAATAAGGCCTAAAGAAATATTTCACAGTAACTAAACGAAGGATTGTCCATTGGGTGACTTTATCGATCGTGAATTTAGAGAAAAGCGACAACCAACAGAGCTGAAATTGACAGTGTTACCAATTGTTATGGGAGCACTTTTTCCCATTTGTCCAATACTAATGCTATAGAATGTATGGAAAGTGTAGCACTGGTCAGAATGAACGTGTAATAAGATACTTCCATTTTAAAAGGCCAAGATTTGTCTTTTATTTGTTCGGTAGAAAGATGATAAATCTATGGAAGCTGGACATAATGTTCATGGAGAAATACCGGAGTGCCTTTGGGAAAACGTTTCCAACGAAAATTTAGCTACACTTTTAAAATAATCGCCATAAAAGAAATAACGTCTTCGACGCCTAAAAAGCCAGGAACGGTGGACATTTCTAGTTAAACTAAGAGTAGACACTTGGAGAAGCTAATGGATCGTAATATATGACAATTATATATCTTCGTGAGTCGGAGTGAGGGATAGAGGTAAGATGGCTCTGGATAGACAAAGGGAAATAAGTGACGTCCTACGGTGTTTTATGGACCAAGGGAGAGAGGTGAGTCGGTGAAAAAGATGAGAAAGGAAGACAAAGAGATGTTGCAAATAATGAAATGCACAGGGAGGGGGTGAGATGGTAAGACGATAAGATGCAGTATCGTAAGCACTGGATGTTGTAGATGATTTTAAGCTGACTATGTAGAAATAAGGTTTACATGCTAGCTTTAGACATAGGACGAAATATAGACGAGGCAAAAGAAAGAATAAAAGAAAGAATAAGGAGGAGGAGGAGGAGGAGGACTAGAAGAGAAACAAGAAAAAAATGATAAGAAAACGAAGTGAACTAAATAACGAAAAAAAAAAACAAAAAAAAACAAGCACTACCGTAAACAATGCATTCCGTACACATGGATCTGACTATAAAGTTTATATCTAAGTACGATATATAGAAAACAGATTAAAAATATAGAAATAAAGACAAGAGAAAAATATTAGATGAATAATAATAATAATAATAATAATAATAATAATAATAATAATAATAATAATAATAATAAATCATAGACTTTGCTGTTCCAGCTGACCACAAGACAAAAATATACAAAGAAAAGGGGAAACGGAACAAATACATAGAGCTAGCCAGAGAACTGAAATGATATGAATGATTAAAATAAATCAAGATTATACCTATAATAGTAAGAACACTGGGAACAATTCTGAAAAACTTTGAAAAAAGAAGGGAGAAATTGAGATCAGGAATGACTGGAAAGATACAACGAATAACAATAATGAAAACAACTGAAATATTAAGGAAAACTCTTGAGCCACACGCGCCGAACAGACAAACTGCTGCAGAGACAAAACATGAAGTAGTGTTGCGTGGAACATTGAAGATACATATCTATAAGTTCTCTATCCCTTCACCATCCCCTTCCCTCATCCCCTTCCATTACCCAATCACCTCCCCAACAAAAGAATGATGCCGAATAGCAGTGTCAAGGAGGATGAAAAGATCGAGGAGAGAGCAGTGACCAAGCTCCGCTGGACAAGTACGAAGAAAAAAAATGGGACCTTGGGGTGGCTTATTGCCACTCAAATTCCATTGGAGAACAATGCCCGCTGCTAGCGAGAGGTTGGTGGTTGGCGGCTGTTGCGATAATGCAAATTGATTGGCAAATGCTATCAGAAGAGGTAGAGAGTACTGGAAAATTGGGGAGGCTTGTCGTCACTCAGCTTGCGAGTCAATAATAATAATGATGATAATATTATTTCCTTAAACAATATAAGAATAGACACGATCAAATCAGGAAGGCATTACACTGAAGCTTATGCGAACAACTGCATCTTGAACACCCTGAAAACATGTACAAGCACAAACAGTAGTTAAATACAAACAGCATTACTAGAATATCTACAAAAGTCACACAATATTTTGTGATATCGATATACACACAGATAAACCCATCCAAGCAAGAAGACCGGATGTCATGATAGTTAACAAGAAGAAAAAGCCCTGCTATATCGTAGATTTCCCAGTGATGGAGTGAATATTAAGGAGATAGAAAAGCAGAGCAAATACACGGAATAGGCGAGAGAGCTCAAAGGAATATGGAAGATGACGTAAGATCACTAGAAATAATCCCGAAAAAAAAAACTTAGAAAAGAATGAGAGGGATTGGAATAAGAGGGATGACCCAGAAAATACAACGAATAACAGTAATGAAAACTGAAATATTATGGAGAAGCACTTGAAAGTGGAGAGGGGAGAAAGCCGGATATATAGAAACTGCTACAGATGTAAAAAAAAAGCCACATTGAATCATAAAAAAATGAAATTGTGTAATTGTAGTGTTTGCTTATACTACACCATACGATATAATCGAATAGGGTCAAGGAGAATGAAAAGACCGAGGAGAAAAAAGCATTAAGTAGACCTCCAATAGAATAGTGCAAGGAGACCTGGGACTTCGGGAGGCTTATTGCCACCCAAATTCTACTGAAGACCAATGATCAATACCAACGAGAAATCAATGGTAAACGGCTGTCCCGATAACGCAAACTAATTTGCAAATATCGAAATAGGTGGCGAATATTGGAAATCTGGGAAGACTTGTTATCAGTCAGTCTCCGGGGAACACCACTAGTTGTTCTCAAAGAGAAATATTTGATGATGGCCTGTGTACCTACACCTAGTAAATAATAATAATTCTGATTTCGTTTATGAACGTCTCTCTGGAAAGGGATGGGATTCATTTCCATATGATTTCCCTTAATTCTGGCTTCAAACCAGGAGCTTCAACGATCAAGGGTTTTACTAAGGATGTTGGTGGTACCTATAATTGCAGAGGTTTGAAGTCCGCCTAAAACATCGGGGATTTGTAGTTTTTCAATTGTCCTTCACGACTTGATACTACTCCTAGTGCACCAACTACGACCGGGATTATTTGTGTTTTAACCCCGTGTATACGCCTTATCTTCAAGGCCAATGGAGCATAATTGCTGCACTTCTCATTCTCCTTCTATCTCGCATTCCTGTCTCAGGGTACTGATAAATCTACAATCTGTCAGTTTATTTAGACCTTGTCAATGACGACAAAATCCGGACGATTATGTTCCAATTGCTTGGTCATTATGACACTTTTGTCCCACCATACCTCTACCTTGCCATCCTCACGTGTTTTCACTTCATCAGACACCTTCTCAAATAATTTTCCAGCACACTTCACCTCAACCCTCTTACACACCTCCCAATATATCCCGAGTCCCATGCGATTGTGTCTTTTGCGGTACTCTCTCTGGGCCAGTCCACTGCACCCTGTTGCAAGGTGCGCAATTGACTCTGAGGTATTACAACAAATCCGGCATTCTGCAGCAACTTCATCTCATAGAATCACTTTTTTTTTGCAATAGTGTTCCTAATGCCTGCTCTTGTACTGCACAAACAAAAGCTTCAGTACTCTTAGCAAGGTACCCAGCTCTAAGCCATTGCCATCATCTTTCATCAGCCACTTCTACTATATCCTGGAAAAACTTTCCATGGATTTTCTTCCTAGCTAGTTCCTCTGCCCTTTCTCTATCCATACGTTTCACATAATCAGCCTTGGTCTTACATACCACCACTTCATTGGCCACAACATTAAGCATCCACTCCTCACTTCTAACCATATGCTCCTTCAACGACATCTCCTCGGTTCTAACACAATCTTTTACACTTTTCAATCCTCTCCCACCATCTTTCCTCTTTTGATACAGCCTTTCTACGCTAATTCGAATGTGAAATATACCTAACATTGCTAAAACTTTTCTAGCTTTGATATCCATGGCATGCAAATCCTTGTCAGACCATTCTAAAATTCCCGCACTGTATCTCAAAACACTGACTGCCCACGTATTTACTGTTTTCATTAGATTTCCTCTATACAGTTTCGACTTTGCAATTAGTTTCACTCTTCTAAGATACTCCTTCCTGACTTTTTCCTTCATTTCTCTATTCATGATGCCTACACCCTCCAGCACTTCCAAATACTTATATCCTGTATCTTCTATTTCTTTCATGATTTCTCCATTCGTCAGCACTATTCCATTCGAATGAAGCTTTAATCCTCTTTTCATCACCAGCACCACACATTTACTAATCCCAAACTCCATCCCAAGTCTTCTGAGTATGTCCCCACAAGTTCTACCAGTCTCTTCATTTCCTTTTCATTTCTACCGAATATTTTATAATCATGCATAAACAGTAGATGGTTGAGGTGTCTGTTACCAGATCCAAAGTTATACCCCAGTTTTTCTCTCTTCAAGAGGATGCTCGGTGGCATCATTATCATAACAAAAAAAGTGGCGATAATGAATTTCCTTGAAATATCCCACGTTTAATGCCAACCTGCCCCATATCCTCCCTGTTTGCTGCCAGCACCGTTTTCCATTGAGCCATACTTGTCTCCAAAAGCCTTACAACATTCTCAGCAACCTTCACCATCAATAATGTTTCACGTATCCATGAATGAGAAACCATGTCATAAGCCTTTCTGTAATCGATCGATGCTACGATCAGATTTCTCTTCTTCTTCTTCTTCTTCTTCTTCTTCTTCTTCGCATCCTGCATTATTGCTTTATCAATTAGTAGTTGCTCTTTAGTACTTCTCGAGCCTTTCCGGCACCCCTTTTGTTCGTCAGGAAAAACACTATTACTCTCTAGATGTTCATAAATTTTGTCCGCAAATATTCCAGTCAACAGTTTCCACATCAGTGGCAGACATGTAATTGGTCCATAATTATTAGAATCTGTTCCTTTTGCAGGATCTTTCCTAATCAGTGTTGTTCTTCCCTTCACAATCCAATCAGGTACATCTCCCGACTCTACAACCCTTTGCAGAGCAGCAGCTACAGGTGGATAAAGGCATGGAAACTGTTTAAACCAGAAGCCCATCACTCCATCTGGACCAGTTCGTCATCCTTCGTATGCCAGCCTTAGCGGCATCGATGGTTATCTTAACGTAATTCGTCTGTTGTATTTCTGATAGCCTTTCTCTGCCCTCTCCCAACCAGCTAGTCTTCTCAATCTATCACCCTTCGACAGACCAAATCCCACTCCAGAACTTCCTTGCATCTTTTGCATTTAGAGTGTTGTTATTTCCGGCCTGTTTACTACCATTTAATTCTTTATACAGATTAGACTGTGTAGCAGAAGTAGCAATAACTAAAATGAGGGGAAAAAGAGCTTACCTCGGGTACGTCTGTTGTGTCACCAGTTGGGGGAAAAAAAGAGAATTCCAAGATGGCGTCCGGGGTTTTTTATTAGCATTTACCCCATGCAACTCTCGGAAAATCACGTTTCTGTCTCATGTGATTATGCAAATGGATAATTCCCGGCCACTATAAAAGCAGGAGGCTAGAGACGAGTCGGCAGTGTCCTGCAAACTGTGTGTGTGGGTGTTTCTGGCGATTGGAGTGTGTCTTCTTTTTCCACGGTTATCACGGACAGGAATTCCCTCTCTTCTGGAGGTGGGCGATATTGACTATTTTGAAGTTGTACTGTTGCTGACAGAACATTTATTTATTTATTTTTTTGCCTACTACATTTTATTTTCAAGCTATTTCGGCCCGAATATGGCAAAGGTGCGGATAAGCAGTGATATTATCAAGCCGTTCTCTGGCGAGGGAGACGTTGTAGCGTGGCTGAAAAAAGTGAGACTTGTCGCACAACTTCAGCAGGTGGATGACGTAGCGAGTCTGCTACCTTTATACCTGGAAGGCGATGCGCTGGCCCTCTACATGGAAATGGAGGAGGACGATCAAAAGAAAATAGACCAGATTGAGGCTCGATTAAAGGAGGCATTTACTGATGACGCGTTTGCAGCATATAGAAAAATAACTATGGTTAGATGGGCTGGTGAACGTGTGGATGTGTACGCCAACAAGATCAGGCAGTTGGTTGGATTGGCCGGATTCACAGGAGAAAGCTCAGAGAGACTCACAAAATTAATTTTTGTCACTGGATTCCCTGACACCATCTCAATTGCTCTTCAACAGGTGCCGAACATCAAAGCCCTGACCATGGGGGAGCTAATGTCGAGAGCGAGAATTTTGACGACGACTGGCGAACAAAATCAGGATGTGGTTGCGGCCACACGCTCACCCAACAACAGGGCCCAGAATAATCCTGTTAACGTGACCTGTTTCAAATGCAATGTTAAAGGCCACCTTGCAAGGGACTGTCGAAAACGTGGAACACGGTGTTACCGTTGCGGTGAGAGTGGACACTGGGCTCGGAACTGCTCGGGAAACGAGCAAGGGGAGGACGCATAAGCGCCAGTCTCCTTCCCAACCAAGATGTGAACACGACGCTCCCGGTGATAAGCATCCATGTTGACGGGACGCGATGTTTGGCGCTTATTGATACAGGATGCTCCAGGACAATTTTACATGCAGACCGGTGCCGATCTTGGAGAAAAACAAACGTAAATGTCAACACAATTGGTGGAATGTCCCATGCGTGCTGCGGTGTTGGAACGGTCTCTGTATCCACTGATGAAGGTGTGTCTGCCAGAGTCGATGTGTTGGTGGTGCATGGCAAGCCACTGGGATTTGACTTGCTTCTAGGGATCGACGCCATAAAAGCTCTAGGAGGTGTCGTTGTCAAGCCTACAGGATCAGTGCGGCTGGGCGCCAGGAAAAGTATTAAATGCGCAGCCATTTCTATCGATGAACCAGATTTCACTGCTACCTTTGACCATCAAAACCGAACGTGGACCGCATCGTGGAAATGGTCTGTGGACCACCCCCCTGAAAGGCTGCATAATCGAGTGTCAGAGTACCCAGTGCCAGCAGAAATTCGTGAAGAATACACGCAGGAGCTCCACACCTGGATAGGTAATGGTTGGCTCGTGCCATACCCAGAGGATAAATTGGGACCCCCCAAAGGTCTAATTCCCCTGATGGCTGTGATACAGCAGAACAAAGCCAAAGTGCGCCCGGTAATGGACTACCGGGAGCTAAATCATTACGTAGACGCATTTACGGCCAACGCAGATGTTTGTGCGGCTAAGCTGCGTGAGTGGAGACAAAAAGGTGCTAACGTGTCTCTACTGGACCTCAGAAGAGCATACCTACAAGTCCGGGTCCATGAGACACTGTGGCCATACCAGACTGTGGAAATCGATGGGAAAAAATACTGTCTGACCCGTCTGGGGTTTGGTTTGAATGTGGCTCCCTTGATAATGAGAGCAATTGTCAGCGAAATACTATCTCAGGAAGAAGTTATAAGCCGCGCAGCATCTGCTTACATTGATGACATTTTTGTCAATGAAGACGTGGTGCCCGCGACCCGTGTGAGAGAACACCTCGCGCAGTTCGGGTTGGAGTGCAAGAACCCGGAGCAGTTGAAGGACGGTGCACGGGTGCTGGGATTGGCAGTCAGGATGGAATGCAATGAACTGCGGTGGAAGCGAGGAAATGCAATTCCGGAGGCTCCCAGTAGTGTTACGCGACGAACAATCTTTTCCCTGTGTGGTCGACTTGTCGGGCACTTTCCGGTGTGCGGTTGGCTTCGCGTTGCTTGCGGAATACTCAGAAGGAGAGTAAGTTCGGTAACGAAGGGCTGGGATGATGAAGCAAGGGACGCCGTACTACATCGTATGATGTTCGAAACCTTAAAATCTGCACAGCAGAACGATCCGGCACAGGGAAATTGGTGTGTGGACGGCAAAGAGCTGAATGTATGGGTCGATGCTAGCTCCCTAGCAATTGGGGCAGCCTTGGAGATGTGTGAAACTGTGCTGGAAGATGCATGTTGGCTGCGACCTGAAGATGACTCTCAACATATCAACTTGGCTGAACTGGATGCCGTATTGAAAGGCATCAATTTGGCTCTCCAGTGGCAGAGCAAGGTGCTACACATAAAGACAGATTCTGTTTGCGTATACCATTGGGCCTCGGACACGCTAACTGGAAAGGCACGAGTACGCACCAAAGCAGCAAGCGAGATGCTTATTAGGAGGCGATTAAGCACTCTTAAGGAGCTCGTGAAAGAGTACGGGCTGACAGTGGATGTGACGCTGGTTCCATCAGCACGAAACATTGCTGACCGACTGACACGAGTGCCACAGCGGTGGTTTGAGGCAATGAAAAAGAAAAACGGTTTTGACCCAGTGATAGGCGCGGTCCACACAGACGAGCTGGATGAGAGTCAAATCATGGCTATTCACAAAGATAGTGGACATCCGGGGGTGCGACGCACTACCTACTTTGTCAGGAGAAGATGTCCAACCACGACAAAAGCAACTGTCAGAACGGTCATACAGAAATGCGAGGAATGTCAGTCCATTGACCCAGCGCCAGTCAGGTGGGAAAAGGGAAAGCTGGAAGTTAACGAGAATTGGCAGAGAATTGGAATGGATATCACGCATTATGGCACCTTCCATTTTTTAACTTTAACAGACTGTGGTCCATCGCGTTTCTCCATTTGGAGGAAATTGGCAAGGCAGGACTCGGCAAGCGTGATTCATCAGTTGGAGGCAGTGTTCCTCGAGCGTGGCGCGCCGCATGAACTCCTTTTAGACAATGACACAGCTTTCTGCAGCAATATGTTCCAAGCATTTGCATGTAAATGGGGAGTTCACTTGCGATTCCGTTGTGCATACGCTCCAGCCGGGAATGGCATAGCGGAGCGATGTCATCGTACAGTGAAACGAATAGCGGCTAGAATGTGTTGTCCCGTACAGGAGGCTGTCTACTGGTATAACATCACACCAAGAGACGACACATCTCCCTCCACTGCGCCTGCCAACAGGATTTATCAATACGAAGTTCGAGTAAAGGAGACCAATCTCGCAACTGCGTCCCCAGGTCCCAAGAACAGCTTTTACCAGGTTGGAGATCGCGTATGGGTCAGAAGACCGCAAAATCGATGTACCACGAGGTTCGGCAAGGGTGAGGTGACCAAGGTGATCAGCCCTCAGTCGATTTTGGTGGACGGTGTGCCTCGTCACGTGAAGGATTTGCGCCCTCGCCATTATGTTGTTACATCGGAGGAAGAGGGAGACTCAGACAGTATGATGTCTTCTGAAAAGACAGAGAGTATGATGCAGGACGACGAAGAGGATTTTGAGCCATATAATGTACATACTGAAGAAGCGGAGGAAGGACCACCCGTCTTGCCTCTACGAAGGAGTACCCGACAGAAACGAATACTGCCCCCCTGCCCTGATTGTGAAACACCGCCTATGGAGCAGACTGGTGGCAATAATGGCGATGAGGAGGATGGCAGGGAGGAAGTGCTGCCTCCGGTTCTTCGGAGAAGTACCAGACAGAGACGACTGCCCCCCCTGCCCCATTTGTGATCACGAGATCAGGGGGGAGTGTAGCAGAAGTAGCAATAACTAAAATGAGGGGAAAAAGAGCTTACCTCGGGTACGTCTGTTGTGTCACCAGTTGGGGGAAAAAAAGAGAATTCCAAGATGGCGTCCGGGGTTTTTTATTAGCATTTACCCCATGCAACTCTCGGAAAATCACGTTTCTGTCTCATGTGATTATGCAAATGGATAATTCCCGGCCACTATAAAAGCAGGAGGCTAGAGACGAGTCGGCAGTGTCCTGCAAACTGTGTGTGTGGGTGTTTCTGGCGATTGGAGTGTGTCTTCTTTTACCACGGTTATCACGGACAGGAATTCCCTCTCTTCTGGAGGTGGGCGATATTGACTATTTTGAAGTTGTACTGTTGCTGACAGAACATTTATTTATTTATTTATTTTTTTGCCTACTACATTTTTGTTTCAGACTGATTGTTCCGGAAAAGGTTGTTCTGCCGAAATGCAACATTTTTCAACAAAGTTCCTAATTTTCATACCACCAGTGTGGACCTTCTCTTCCAACATTGTTAGAACGTTCATCGTTACTTTTTCCAGTAATCTATAGCTCCTTTCAAGCTCGTCCTTGGCTTTCTGTCCTAGTTTCACTCTTTTTCTTATTTCTTCGATTCTACCTATGTCTTTCCGCCACCGTTTAATACTTTCTTTAAGCCGCCTCTGCCTGTGTGGACTTCTATCCTTCAGTTCTCCCTTTTTCTTCTGTAATAAGCCAAGACCATTCGCAATAACGTATGAAGCTGCATACAGAAGCCTGTTAAGTTCCGTAATCGATATGTTCTTTCTTATGATGTTGTGAATTACTCCTTGAATTATTTTTACCTCGTTTTTCACCTTTCGCCTATCACTACTCTTCATACTTGGAATCTACATGATATCGTCTCTAAGAAGAACCTCTCTTAACTTCTGAAGTACTTCTTTTTCTACAGAAGTCAAAGTTCGAACTTCATCACCACTTCTCCATACATCTGCTCCTTTCACTGGCTCCATTGTCTCAGAATCAATGATCTTATCTGCCTTAGATCCTTCAAACACTTTCTCATTACTTCCCCTAACCATAGGATTCCATACCTCCTCAGTTGTCTGCCTCCCATTATCGCTTGCATTTCCATTCTGCACTTCCACTCTCTCAGTTCTTTCATCAGAGTTAGTTTCATCAATTTTACGTTCGTTATTTATTTCATTCTTAACCATCCATTCAATCTCTTGTCTTGCAATCACTGAAAGTAGCTTGTTATTTTTAATTTGTTTTAACTGGAATACCAAATTCGCGACACTCATAGCTCCTCTCGATTCCCATTCTTCCTTCACTTTTCGGATATATCCACCAGATTTGATACTTCCACTTTTTTACAAAGCATTCTCACAGTACTCTTCTTTTCTCACAGTACTCTTCTTTCCGTCCATGTTTTTTACATTTTTTGTTCCGACTCCCTTCCTGTCTTGGGAGCTTCTCTGGCAATTCTCACTTCCCCTATATCCAGCCACATCCTCAGAATTTCGAACAGTTGTATGATGACGACAGGACCCACCCTGTTTACCAGTGGGACACCTACCTGACGTGAGACCATCACAAGATGTTCTAACCTTATTCACGTCACGTTATTTTCAATATTTTGATTTAACATTCTCCCATAAATGGGGTTTGTGAATTTAAGGTTACACCGATAGTTTTATCGAGACATTATCTCTAGGAGGGTTCCCCTCCAAGGTTAAAGATCCCCTCCCGACCTTTTCCTCCATCACCAGCACTATTCCCATTACAACCACCAACAACAATAGAAATAAAATCTACAATGATAATGGCGACACTAATATCGGTAGCAATAATATTAACAGCAAAAACAATAGGAATGACAGCAAAAAACAACACCTACCATTACAGCTACAGCAATAATAAAACACACCACCACCACCACTTATACTACTAGTAATAACATTAGTGATAATAGTAATAACCAATAAAGTAATTTTTTAAAAATAATAATAATAATAATAATAATAATAATAATAATAATAATAATAATGATAATAATGATAATGATAATAAAAAATAATATAAGTAGAACAATAATAATAATAATAATAATAATTTCAGTTAGAAAAGCCTACTTTGTTCGTTATTTTTTAAACTACTCTGCCGATGTTGATTTTGGCCAGAAAAATTTACACAAAAACAGAAACATAAAACATTCAAACATGTGTAAGACAATTCCTTGTTTTACCATGAATTTCAAGTTCAAATTAAAATTTGGTTAGAAACTCTTACTTGTTTCGTTTGCTATTTTTTAAACTCCGCCACAGATGTCGCTTTTGGCCGGAAAAAAATGTCCACAAAGAGAGAAACATAAAACATCTGAACATGTGTAAGACAATTCCTTGTTTAATCATGAATTTCAAGTTCAAATTAAAATTTCGTTTAGAAATGTTTACATGTTTCGTTTGCCACTTTTTTAAACTCCGCCGCTGTCACTTTTGGCCGGAAAAATGTACACAAAGACAGAAACATAAAACATCCAAACATGTGTAAGATAAGTCCGTGTTTAACCATGTATTTCAAATTCAAATTAAAATTTCGGTTAGAAATGCTTATTTGTTTCGCTTGCTATTTTCTAAAGCTCCGCCGCTGTTGTCGCTTTTGGCCGGAAAAATGTACACAAAGACAGAAACATAAAACATCTGAACATGTGTAAGACAATTCCTTGTTTAACCATAATTTTCACGTTCAAATTAAAACATCCGTTAGAAAATCTTACTTGTTTCGTTTGCTATTTTTTAAACTCCGCCGCTGTTGTCGCTTTGGCCGGAAAATTTTACACAAAGACAGAAACATAAAACATCCGAACATGAGTAAGACAATTCCTTTTTTAACCATGAATTTCAAGTTTAAATTAAAATTTAGAATAGAAACTCTTGCTGGTTTCGTTTGCTATTTTTTAAACTCCGCCGCTGTTGTCCCTTTTGGCCGGAAAAAATGCACACAAAGACAGAAACATAAAACATCCGAACACGTGTAAGGCAATTTCTGGTTTAATTATAATAATAATAATAATAATAATAATAATAATAATAATAATAATAATAATAATAATAATAATAATAATTGTTAAGTTTGCAGGTTGAAACAAGTAACGTAGAAAGCAATACAAATGACGACTCAACAAACAAAGGTAGATCAAATAAGAAGTGTATTAGGAAAAGGTATATTTACAGGATATTTACATAATGGTGTCAAATAAGAGAGTCTTTGCTGGAGAAACATATCTGCTCTCGGCGGCCTTCGGTGGCTTCTGGTGAACACCCCCCCAGACTAACTAAGTCTTCCTATTTATGTGTAATTACTATCCACATATGCAAATGAATGTGTGTCACCACAACATCCTCCTCCCAAGATTTGAAGTCGCACAGATTTCAATATCTTTTTCTCTTGGGATTTAACATTAATGTTTCATTAAACTTTCTTTTTCTACCTGATCTTCGGGGTTCAGGTGTATATTAAGGCGGTTCCAAATTAAAGGATTCGTATATGATGTCCATGGTTTCCTCCTCTTCGACTGCTGTTGTATAATCACCATCTTGAATGTGGCGTTTTTTTATTTGGTTCAGGTGCCTTTTATGTATATTTTGTGGACCTTTACTCATGTATGTACAATCACCAATGCGTTTATTCACTATCCACATTCCCAGTAAGAAGTGTTATTCCTGTAGCACTTGAAATATACTCGATCTCCCGAGTTATATTTCTTTCTTATCATGTGTTTAGTGTTTCGGACAATTGCCTGCCTTGGCAATAGTTTATCAAACGCTGATTTCACCTTTCTGTCTAATACTTTATTAATCTTTTCCAACCCAGCGAACGGAACGTTTCGCTTTTTTCTAAAAATCGGGCTGGTGTTTTCTTTAAGTTCAAACGAGGCCTTAAATTCATTGCAACGACCTAATTTAGTCATAAATACATCAGGGAATAATTTTTTTAAGTCCTCTTTTATATTTTCTGTTGTTGAAGTAGTACATTCTATTTTTTTACAGAATGTATTAATTGGCTTATCCCAGAGTCCAAATTTCTCAATTAAATCTATTCCAAACAGGTTTTCGCTATTTTTCAATACGAACATTTTTAATTTCTTCGTAATCCCTTTCAATTTTATCGGAAGGATAACTTCTCCTTCAAATTTTATCTCACCACCAGTTACCGTCCGAGCTGATTTAAATTGTTTTCATCATGGTTGGTTTACCCAACTTTTTCCATGTATTCAAGTTTATTATAGAAATATCGGATCCTGAATCCAGTTGTAATTTTATTGGCGTTTTAAATATTTCCGCTTTTATGTATTTTCGTCGATGTTTGTCTAATTTTTCATTTGATTTTGTTTGCTGTACTCTCTTTCTGGTGAAATCTTTATATCTGCAACAATCGCTTTTGTGTTCGACTTTCTTGCAAATGTAGCATTTTTTCTTCTTATAAGGGAAATCCGATTCCCAATGTCTTTCTGCGCATCTCTTACAGTTATATCTAGAAAGACACTTGTTATATTCTTTACTATAATTATAATTATTATATTTGGAATATATCGTTCCGTTTTGACTGCTTTTATTTGTATAGTTCTTGGTCGGTGTGTATGATTTTCTAACCATTCTTACATATGCCACTCGAGATTCTTCTATCTTTTTTGAATCCTTTTTAGTGTAATGACCCTTTCACAATCCTCTGCTAATTTCTGAAGTGTTAAATCTTGCTCAGATTCCAGCTTAGACAACACTTGTCTGCGTATTTCTGCATTTTTCGTGGAGACTAACCCTTGTGCGAAGATTAGGCATTTTAAATCTTCTACTGTTAGTTCCACTAGCTTAAAATTTTCACAGTTTTTATTGACAACTGATGCGTATGTCAAATAATCTTGGTTGTCCATCTTCCTTAGATTCATACACAACCATCTCTTATGAAAAAGAGATATATACGGATTAAATAATTCTTTTAGTAATTTTACAGCTTCCATGAAATTTAATTCCGTAGTTTTTGTAGGTAGTATATAATCTACGAACTTGCTGTGTTCTCTTACACCCAACTTCCTGAGTAAAAGGCTCACTTTCTGGCTATTTGGCCAACTTTTGCAATCCAGTTGAAAGACATCCTCGTATCTTGTATAGTATGCTTCAAAAGTCTTTTCTTCCTCCGGCACATAATTAAATGTGTCCATGCTATTAAATATAGTTGTATGCGAGAAATTAGTACTGTCGACATTTTCTCGATTAGTCTTTAATAGTTCCAGTGTTTTAGCAAAACATTCATTTTGCCTTTCTTCATATTCAAATTGTAATTTCTTCTGCCTTTCTTCTTGTTCAAGTTGTAATTTCTTCTGCCTTTCTTCTTGTTCAAATTGTAATTTCTTCTGCCTTTTTTCTTGTTCCATTTGTCATTTCAGTAATTTCTCCTCCTACGTGCATCTAGCTCGGATTGCGCCTTTTATTGCGTCTGCAAAAATTGCATTAACATTCTAGATAAATCTTCCATTTTTTTTGCATCCTTCAGTAGGAGTAATGCAGTTACGAAGAAAAATTGTACAATTTCACATGCAACACAATATCCGTACCATATAAAATGGCTTGTGTTACAAAAACAAATTGTTCATAGTTCCTGTTTTCAATAGTAATATCGCTGCTCGAATAATATTTTCTCACTTCGCTAGCGAGTCAAGCTCATCCAACCACAACATAAGAACTGAGGTTTTTGCTGAAACCACAAAATACGATTTACTTTTCCGTTTTAGGCATTTCCTAATAAATAACAGCCGAACTTAAGTACAACTCTTTCCATAGAAAAAAAAAGTTTTTCAACTCGAGTCACAATTGAAAAAAATAAAATGTATGGACTACATTTAATTTTTTTTTGCGTGACGTTTTACTGTCTTATATCCGTTATCCAGTGACAACTTTAGTTTAAAAAAATCTTTCCTTGATTTTAGTTTAACTGTGGTATTTTTTTTTAAATACCGAAGAGAAAAATTTGGTTTACCAAAAAGTCTTTAGTTGGTATTTACAGCAATTTAGGAAATCCACTGGTGAACTTTTTTTTCTTCGTATGTTACTTCCTTGTAATTTAGCAATACGAATCTGTTCTTCGTAATTTAGTAATACGAATCTGTTCTTCGTAATTTAGTAATACGAATCTGTTTGTCGTTTTACAAAAATTCACTTTTATAGTTTGTTATTTTTTTTTAAAGATGGATTCCACGGGAAACGGCTTACATCGTCGCTTTTTTTGCCACGTTCGAGTTTTTTTTATTTCTTTGAGATTGCAATTAAAGGTTTGGGTTTGTCTCTTTTTTCCCGACTAGTATTTTAGTAAATAAAATACTATTAATCGAGGTTACTTTTTTTTTAACCTGAATGTAGATTTTGTTCTTGGAATTTGGGAAACAACCGTTTCTTTCTTTTAGTGTTGTACTTCGCGAGAAAAATATTTTACAGTTTTCCAATGTTATTCATTTGCCCGCTTGAGCCGACCTTCTCTTCGTAAAATCCGTTTTTACGACTATTTCGTTCGTCAAAACTTGTATTCTTTAGAAAGGTCAACCGTTGCGTTGTACTTTTTTTTTTAGTGAGTTCTTTCCATTTCTTCGTCAAACTGTTATATTTGCCGTTCATCCTCGTCGTCACTGTTAAGTTTGCAGGTTGAAACAAGTAACGTAGAAAGCAATACAAATGACGACTCAACAAACAAAGGTAGATCAAATAAGAAGTGTATTAGGAAAAGGTATATTTACAGGATATTTACATAATGGTGTCAAATAAGAGAGTCTTTGCTGGAGAAACATATCTGCTCTCGGCGGCCTTCGGTGGCTTCTGGTGAACACACCCCCAGACTAACTGAGTCTTCCTATTTATGTGTAATTACTATCCACATATGCAAATGAATGTGTGCCACCACAATAATAATAATAATAATAATAATAATAATAATAATAATAATAATAATAATAATTTTAATGATAACGGTAATAATAATAACAACAACAATAACGATAATGATAATAATAGTAACAACAACAACGATAATAATAATAATAATAACGATAATGACAACAACAGCCACAACAATAATAACGATAACAATAACAAAATTAATAACGATAATAACGACAACAACAATAACAACAACAACCACAATAATAATAATAATAATAATAATAATAATAATAATAATAATAATAATAATAATAATAATAATAATAAAGCACTAACCATACTCACATACAGTATTAAATATATCTTGGCAAAATCATCTCACGAAGCAGCAACTTTCCGGCAACCTACCTGCCATATCTAATACCATTAGAGAAAGACGCCTACGATTTGCCGGTCATTGTCTGAGGAGCAAGCATGAATTGGTGAATGATGCATTGCTATGGACTCCACGACATGGACTCGCAAGCTAAGGACAACCTAGATCCACGTACATCCAGTAAATAGCACACGACGCCAACTCTGAACCTGAAGATTTGAGGCAGCTGGTGGAAGACAGGAAACTCTGGAGAGGAAGAGCGCGTCCTGATGATGATGATGATGATGATGATGATGATGATGATGATGATGATGATGATGATGATCCATACCCGCATTTTTCAAGCGCAGAAAACAATGATATCTTGGGGAAGTATTTTGATAACCAAATCCCAGGAAGACTGATTGTTGTTGCCAGCTAGAAATCAGTGGTCCGCGATTGTTGGGATAACGCAAAATCAGTTGTAATTGTGATCGAAGTAGGTTAAGCGTATTGGAAATATGAGGAGAATTCTTATCAGCCAGACTCAAGGTTAATATCAGTGAGCAATCACTGATTATGATCGATGTAGGAATTCCGAGTGAGTACTCAAAAATAATACACACCGGGAAAAATATTTAAACAAGAAGACCACATATAAAAATAATAAAAGAAAAAACAAAACAAAAAGAAATAGATGTCGCAATTCAGGCAGTTCATATGATGAAGATCAATGAAGTGGACGCGCTCACTAAGTACATGAAGCGTGCTAGAGAACTGAAGGGAAGATGAAACATAAAGAAAACCATTGTAATGTCGATGATAGTAAGAACACTAAGAATGAAAATCGTTGAATTGAAATTATGTTAAACGCATCACTGATGAAAGCAGCTGAATTATTAAAAAATAATTTGCTAGTGCCGTAACTAACTCACAAAACCAACGAACGCCAACCAAACATAAACAAGTTTAAGTAGAAGTAGCACATAAAATAGAGAAAGAACACTACAAGGGCCCAAAGGAACCGAAACTGTCATACATCCAATAATATAACCCGGTGCGGTGAGCACTGAAAACTTGGAGAGCTTTCAAATCTCAGAGGAGGCCAATCGACATTGTCAGAAAGAAACCAATGGCAAACAGTTGTGATAACACAAAATGATTTGCGACGGTTATCGAATCAGTAGAGAACACAACAAATCTGGGGAGAACTTGATTTGTTATTGCCAGTGAGCAATAACTTATGCTGTGTGACTCGTGTGACGACTTTTAGTGAGTAAATATAAAAACAGCAATAACATCACCACCACCACTACCATTAACAACAACAACAACAACAACAACAATACGACTATAATAATAATAATAATAATAATAATAATAATAATAATAATAATAATAATAAAATTTAATATGAGGGCTGCTCTGTATAGAAGACTGCGTAAATAACATATCAAAAGATTTAGAAAAATACACAATACAAAACACCGAAAGAATAATTACTGCAGCAAGAGACAACGAATAAACGAACAAGATAGAAAAAGAGACGAGGAATGAGACAAGGAAAGAAAAATGGGAACAGAAACTGCTACAAGGAAGATTCATAAAGATTACAAAAGAAGATACTAACGACCTGGAAATTGATACAAAAAGAAACCTTAACAGGAAAACTGACTCACTAACATTTGCGCCAAGATAACACAATGAGAACCAACCGCATCAAATCAAGCATCGACAAGACACAAGAAAACAGCAAATGCAGACTCTGCAGACAAAGAGACGAAACAATAAATCACATAATAAGTTAATGCAGCAAACTAGTAAAAAAAAAATAGACACGATCAAGTGGGGAAGGTAGTACGTTGGCAATAATGCAAACAATTGCATCTTAAACACACAGACAAATTTCACAAACACAACCAGGCAGCAGTACTGGAAAATAAATGTCACATGGACATACAAATGGATAAACCCATCCAAGTAAAAATACCAGATGTCATAATAATTAACAAAAATGGATAATCCTGCCAAATTGTAAATTTTGCCGTTTCAGCCAACAAAGTGAAGATCAAGGAGACTGAAAACTACACACAAACTGGAAACAGAACCGGCCACAGATGCAAAACGCAAAGGAACATCACATGGAATCATGAAAACTGAAACTGTATAATTGAAAAATATGGACCCCCCCATTTTTTTCTTTCTGTGAGTGTCACCATAAACAGGCACTACACAAGATAAGGAGGGTCAATAAGGGTGAAAAGACCGAGGAGAGGAAGCAGTAGCCAGACCGCCGCTGGAGGAGTGCAAAGAAGACTGGAACCTAGGGGAGGTTTATTGCCACCCTAATTTCAGTGGAAACCAATGGTCGCCGCCAATGAGAAACCAATGATAAACGACTGTTGCGATAACGTAAATTCTTTTGCAAACCTTATCGAAAGAGATGGAGAGTGGTAGAAATTTTAGGAGACTTGTTGTCACTCAGACTCCAGGGAAAACACAAGTTGTTCGCAAAGAGCAATCTTTGATGATGGCTTGTGTGAATACTCCTAGTGAGTAAGTAATAATAATATATGCGTTTGGCCCAATTCCAGATGATCTTGAGGAACAGTTGACTTCTTTAAGAATCTCATACAATATCACCGTACTCTAAAAGTCGGGTCTACTTGGCCCAGCAAACATCCTATGCCCGGTGGTTTCTATCTAATTAAGCCTTTCTATATGCTCACTAGCTTTGATGTAAATAACCCGCTCTTGAGTGAAAAACTAACCAGTCTAAAGTATCACAACACTGTGAAGTAAAGGAGGAGGAGGAGGAACAACAACAACAACAACAACAACAACAACAACATAATAATAATAATAATAATATTAATAATAATAATAATAATAATAATAATAATAATAAGACGATGATAGAGGAAGGAAATGGTTACAATGCTGCTTGCCCGTAACTAATCAATACTCTACACAGGGTTTTTGTTTCCGCTTATTATAAATATAAAATGCCTGTACGATCTTCTAAAACATACTGAAGAACGATAATTAAAGGAATAGCAGTAGAAGATGATGAAGATTAAGATATCAACTGATATTCTAATGAGTGAATATTCGGTGAATTTACGAAGATCAAAAAAGAAACGGTAAAAAGAAAACAGGATAATTAAGAAAAGCGTAGAAGTGTGAATAAAATTCTATACAGGTTCCATCAAGGATATGAATATTGCATTTGCGATAGGAACTTGCACCGGGAGAATAGGTAGAATTTGGTTCAATAAATTTCGATCTGCAGACATGTGCTTGAATAATTAATTGCGGACGGCCCCAATCACGGAATAGGTAAACATACTCTGGAGACACTGGCAAAAAGGTTATTAACACAGATATTCGTGCATGAGGTCGCCAAGCTAATCAAGAACCTAGATTCCAGTAAAGAAACTGGCCCTGATGGCATCCCAATTATAGTGTTAAAAAAGCTTCAACCAGAACTTGCTCCCATACTTACGAAACTATTTAAACGCTGCCTTAAGGAGAAGTGCTTTCCGACTCCCTGGAAGACCTCATCAGTTTGCCCTGTATTTAAGAATTCAGGTGATAAGTCATCTCCCTCTCAGTACAGACCAATAAGTCTCCTGTGTGTTATGAGTAAGTTGCTGGAATCCATATTAAATAGAGAAATAGTCAACCACCTCAGCAAGAATAACCTTCTTAGTGACACACAATATGGTTTCCGCTCTGCAAGATATACCGCTGATGTGCTGACGGTTATATCCCACAGGATTAGTGAATCTCTTGACAAAGACTTCCTTTCTAGGGCAATTGCTCTTTACATATCAAAGGCCCTCGACAAGGTATGGCATAAGGGTCTACTTCACAAGATTTCCAGCTACGGTATAACTGGAAATGTTTTCTCAATCATTAAATCATTTCTCTCCGATAGGCTCATAAGAGTAGTGGTAGATGGACAAAAATCGGAGGCCTGCAATATAAATGCTGGAGTCCCTCAGTCCTAAACACATACTTAAATCATTCGTTGACATCTATGCTGATGACACGACCATCTACGGTAACACATCAAAGGCTGTAAATGACAAAGTTCTCTCTGATTCTCTCTCCTCTGATCTCGAGCGTGTGGTTCAGTGGGGGAAGATGTGGCTGGTTACCTTTAATGCATCCAAAACCAAACTCCTATCCTTACATCATAAACGCTCTGATCCCCATCTGGCATCAATTGTGATGGATGGCTCTCGTCTGGGTGAGGCCCCGTGTTTTGACAAGCTTCTGGGTTTGACCTTTACTCCTGATCTGAAATGGAACACGTACATCAAGTCTGTTGTCAAGGTCGCTGGAAAGATGGTGGGATCCTTCTACCGGTCCAGAAGATATCTCACTACTGATGCAATTCTCTATCTATATAAAAGCCAAGTACGTCCAAGGATGGAATACTGTTGCCATATCTGGGCAGGAGCTGCTAAAAACAGCTTATCCTGCCTTGACAGAGTATAAAATAGACTTCGTGGCTTAGTGAGGGATGCCCTTTTCTCTACCCTGCAACCTCTCTCCCACAGAAGAAACGTTGCGAGCCTATCCTTGTTTTATCGTTATTTCCATGGCAGGTGCTCGTCTGAACTCCAATCTCTGGTCCCCCCTCGCCAATCCTTCACGAAAAACACCCGTCTAGCTGAATCCACTGTGAAAAATGTCCCCCACTCTATATCTGTGCCTAAATCAAAACGTAGATTCCATGAACAGGGCTTCTTTATTGGAACTGAACGCCATAGGAACTCTGTTCCGTCTGCCTGCTTCCCACCGGATTACAACTTGGATGTCTTCAAGTCCAATGTTAACAAATTCCTAATGAACCGCCCCCTTAAGTAAACACTTCATCAAATCTCCACACTAACGTAATGTACTTGCAATAATCCTTATCCCTGAGTGGCTTCCGGGCCTTGATAAGTGATGATCACTGTGTAAAAAAAAAGAAAGATAACTGACAAGAGCAACTTACAATCAAAATGGGCAAAATGTTCATCGTCTTTAACATTGCAGGAATGTTACACAATTAAAAAATAGTAAACTAAAAATAATTTCAGAAGGAAAATGGAAAGACAAATATCATTTAATAAAATGAACCTTCTTAAAAGCAACGTGCAAGACTCAGGAAGTTTCATTCGATGGTTTTCTGGCTTGGCAGGATGTTACTTGTGTCGACACTTTTGCGCCCTCATCGTTAACAAAATTGTCAATAAACCTTAGACAGGCCGCAGCGGCAGCAGAGAACCACAAAAAATCAGAATATGCGATTCTTCGCGACAGATTTATGTTCCAACTGATCGCAGTGAAGACGAATGGAGCGATAGGCACCGCCATGCACGACTTCAGAATCCTGGTATGTAAATGATGATGTCAAACCTCGGACTATCGTTAATTGGCTTGACGTTATGAACATCTTTCCTAGCACTGAATTTCTAAGCGTGCAGAACATTTGATGAAACCTGATATTTGGGTATTAATTTTGAGAAAAAGACAAATTATTGATTATTAAATTTTTATTATTATTTATTAAAACAAATTTAATAATTGTAAAAAAAAATGCTTCATAATAATAATGAATTACAGCGTTTAAAAAAATGCTGATAAATTTTTCAAAATAAAACCAAATGAAATATTAATAAAAAAATGATTAGAGTTGTGTGGACAATTAAATGGTTACGATAATATGAATCAGCCGCGATGAACTCAAATTCTAGCGTATTGTGTTCCGCTACAACTAATATCATTGTAATCGGTCAGGCCTGTTCAATGGCGTTTAGTTCCGGTATTTATCTTGTCAAAAAACATAACCCAAACGGATGTAAAAAAAAATATCCTTGACTACAGAACGCTAAACAGTTGTCATGTCATTCATCCTAAAACTTACGAGGTGTCTTTCATAAGTTCCTAGACATTTTTCGTATGGGCACTTTTATTGATAGTACACACATAAAACTTTAATCGCCTTCGTAGTAATCTCCTTCGGGCGCCATGCGCTTGTTGTACCGTTCCAACAACTTCTGCGAGGCCATATGGAAGTCCTCTTATGTGAGCATGTCAATGAGCCTCATCACAGCCTCTTTCATCTCCTCAATTGTCTCATAACAACAGCCTTTCAGATTTTTCTTGAGCAAGATGTGGACTATAGGGAGGGTGAGGAACTGTCTTGTTGCCTATCTTGGTCAAATAGTCTGTGACAAAGATAGAGCATCCTTGGGACAAACTTCCTGCAAAACTTCCACATCTTCAGCTCCTCGCATAAAATGTGTGTAGAGTTCCCAATATGACGTCCAAACTGTGCATTTATTGTCTCCATACATACACGATGGTCCTTATAAATGTAATTTTTTTGTTGGCTAATCAACTCTTATGTTCTGATTTTCGTATTCCTCTCACACCTCTCATAATCCCTCACAGACTCCCTACTTTCTTTATGCCACTCCAAAACTGATACTCGATCCATGCAAGATGGTTCAAAAGCCATCTGAAGCATTCTATACATTTCTGTGGCACTTAAAAAAAGTTTTAAACAGAATGTTATTGTATATCGTTCTAAAGTGTCCTCATGTCAAGATTGCGGGTTTTGAAATTCACCAGCTATGACAATCAAGCTTTAGTAGGTTGCATTCCAGCTACCTTAATTCATTTGAACTTGAAATCATAAGAAAACTGATCTGTTGTCTCATAAGATGTATAGCCATACTATACTGAATTTTCAAGAGCCTTCAACAATTTTAAATGCCTGTACAAAAACGTCTGGAAACTTATTGACAGTACCTCGTATGTAGCTATATGCCTGATTAAAGAGTTCACCTTTAACATCAGCTATTCCCAAATCGAAGTCCAGCGTCCCACATCTCTTCTGATCAGAAAGGAACAGGTGTGCCAACGTGATTTTAACGGGTACTTTAGTGTATATTATAATGTTGAGAACGACATGAATTGAAGCGTACTCTCCTACTTATTATTCAACTAATAATATGCAATTGACCGTATCAGAGGCATTACTTAAATGTTATTTACTTATCTCGAGAAAAAAGAATTTAGAAGAACTTCCACAAATTGTAGATGAAATGGAAATGATTGGATATATCAACACAATGCTCTTTAATCACACATGCATTTTGAGTCGTCATCGAAAATCAACCTTAAAGCAAGCAATCGGTCCTCCTATCCATTCAACCGTGAGTAAATCGTTATGAGAAAGTAAAATCACAATAGTTTTGTAAGCACTGTCAATTACTCAAGTGCTCTATTACTTTAAACGAATAGCTTTGCATGTAGGCGGATCACTGTTGTTGATTTTACTCACCAAGTGTTGAAATAGTACAAACATAAAGTGTGGAACGAAAAGTTTGTCGCCATAAAGAAAACAACACTACAGCTTTACTTTAAAACTTTTATTAAAAATTCAATTCAAGAAACTTAATTATGTAGTAGAGATGACATCTGTTTAATGTAGCCGCCTTTAATCCTAATCACCGCCTTGATAAGGGTCCAGAACTGCGAGAATGTCTTTTTCACAAATGCCAGTGGGAGCTTGGCAAATACTCTGCGGATGGCGGAGATCAGGCTGGCTTTTGGTGTTTTGGGAGGTTATGTTGGTGATGTTCTCGATGTATGACCAACGGAAGTAGTCCAGCGGGTTCAGGTCGGGTGAGGAGAGTGGCCAGTGAGAGATGGGTACAAAGTCGTAGCACTTCTGAAGCCAAGCCTGGGTCTCTTTGGCATTGACAGAAGGCGCCGAGTCATGTTGTCAAAGCCATGGTCTGATAACGGCTACTTGATTACACCAGAGGATCACCACACACTTCAGCATGATGTGGCCCTCACGTGATTCCACACCAAAAACCATAACCTTGGCCGGAAACATTGCTTTTATCACCCTAAGTACGTCCCTGTTCTTCGTGGTCATCCAGCCATGTATTTTGAAGGTGTTGTCATAACTTGGATAGGTAGAGAGCAGTAGTTATGCAATGGCGTATCTCCGATGTCGCTCGTTGAACATTTTCCTTTTTAGACGTGATAGAAGGCTCCTATCGCTCTTAGGGATTTGTACACAACTTATCAACTAGAGATGATCTTAAAAAAAAGCAACAAAATAACGGTTTTCATCAAATGGAAATAGAATCATCGTATTTTCTAAGGCGATAATTTTATAATTCTACTGTGTATATATATATATATATATATATATACACACACACACACACACACACACACACACACATATATATATATATATATATATAAATTCATATTTTGGCAGCAACGTCTGATTAAACACGACAGGGTTATTCTTTTTTTCCATTTTTCTGGATATATTTTCCATTCGCCGAGCGGTATTTTTACTATCAGCTGGTATATTGTATAAAATAGCACCCAAAAGTTGTTGTTAAGCCATATTTTTCTCAAGCGCTTTCTATTGGTGCATCCAATTATCATCAAGAGCGATTGATGTTGTTATCGTTTTCTTTTCCTTTTTCTTTTGATAGTTAGTGTGTTTTAATTTTTTATTGTTTATAAAGGTGGTTGCAGGAATGTTAGGGGCGAATTATTTTTAATTTTTAATT
>NC_136489.1:79178320-79193320 GCF_053919585.1 Euprymna scolopes | reverse complement strand
GTCTACCCATGCGAGTAATCAATTGTTTTATAAAATTTTCGCGATTAATACATGAGAAAATGGCTATAAACGTTTTTCTTGCAGTTCCAAAGAAGAAATTTCGCCCTGAACAATAAATCCCCCCAGAAGTAAACGTTATTACAACCGTCTACGACACATTTGATTTTAAGCCTCTCCAAATCACACCAAACTCATGACGTTCAGACAGGAAATGCAAAGTCATCTCCGTTAATGGTCCACCCAAAGAGGAAAATATATTGATACACCGTCCGGTGTTATCAGCTTGGGGGAGTAGATATTGTGGCGGAATTTACCTATGTTACCTACTAATAGACTATTCAAATTTCAATAAATACCGGAAGACTGACCCATTAAGTCTTAGCAAGGTGTCATTTGATATCTGATGGACCAACCTTAGTCGTTCGTCGACTACAACGAACAACCCACTTATTGTATGCTTTGCATTACATGTTGTTACTTTATTTTGGCGTTCTGTTTTTCTTTTCAACCCTTAACAGGGCTATAACATTAATAAATATACCTTGATTCTCAGATTTATTTTAGTATTTTAAAGAGTTTTAGAAGAATAATTTAAATCTTTCAGATTTGAATTAACTTTGATTCGTAATAATTGCACAGGAAAAAAGCAAGTTTCACAAAATTTCAATTTCTTCTGGAGATCACTTAAGCTTCAGCCTAAAATTTTAAGCATTTTTTTGAATCAAAGTCACGCAAGAGATTTTTTATCAAAATTGAATTAAGGATTCTGGAAACACGGTTTAGTGACATTATATGCTGATTTTAATTCTGGTAAGTAAGACTTACAATAGTGAAAACAGGTCTGTTCACTGAATTAATTATACCCGTCCTGACACAGGAATTCTTCTAGTATATATATATAATAGTCTCCACATCATAATGTTACTTATAGTTTCCAATTAATAAAAATCCCTTAGTTTTAAACGTAAATACCGTAAATGTTGATATAGTAGAACAACTAATATAAATTAATATGGTCAAATTCTGAAACACCACAACATCACGTATGAACATTAAGGTTCTCTCATCAGCAGCCATTTTCAAGAACTTGTAACAGGAAACGCTAAAGATTTACAGAAATATTTCCTTGATTTCTCTATTTGTGTTCTTCTTCAGTTGCACCACGAACGCTGCTGATGGGAACTATTTTATCCAGGTACATCCCCAAGTTAAGATCCGGACCAATAAAGTCTTGGAGAATACGAAAGACAGTTGACATTATCATTGGGGGAGATCATTCTCTCTCAAATGTGTTACCATAGCAACTACATCTTTTCGGTGCGAGCAGATACTCAATCTTGCTGGAACCATATATGAGGCTTACTTTAATGGCTGAACGCACAAACTGAAACCCATTAGTCATTTTGGGACATACTTTATATATATATATATATATATATATATATATATACATATATATACATAATATATACATTCTTACATATAGTATATTTTATATATATATAATATACTGTATATATTCTTATACATATATACATATAAGATAACTGATATAGCAGTACATTTAGATAGATGACGTTATGTGTGTGTGTGTGTGTATGTAGAAATATATATATGCATATATATATGTATACATAGATATAGATAGCTAGATTAAGATATTGATAGAGCATGCCACAGAAAGAGGAATAACTTGATTGTTAGAAAGGAATCGCATAAAAGTAGAATGCCTCGCAAGCCCCTAACATTCGCTCGTCCCACTTCATCACAGTCCCCTATGTCCAAAGTGACACCATGATGATTTATGTTCGAAGAAATGGGATCATTTTCCGTTCCCTAACTGCAACTCATTCTCCTTCTTTTCTATAAGCCAAAATCCATGGCCTCTGGTCCCTTTCAGCCCACCTCACAGAAAATTACTTTACTCAGAAGCCCCTCCTTTTCACGTCATTCTTTCGTAAAACACGTTCCTGTTCAACATCTAGATCTACGTTCCCCCTTTTATTGTCGTTGCTACGAACAATGCGGGCTTGGTTAACCGGGGAAAGTTGAATGTCCTGCGCGAATAAAGAGGGTTGTCCCTCGTTAACAATACGCGCATGCATTTTATATGAGAGGACACCCGCACCAAACCTTGCCCCAGCGAGAAATGAATGAGGCAGCGTGAGTAGGTGGATGGCTATAGTGTTGGAAGAATTATGATAATTATAGATGAGGACTGAATGGCTGGCTTTTAATGACAAACGTGGGGATAGTATCGAAGAATCATGCTTAAGGAAAGATGCGTATAGAGTAGTTATAAACGGAGTCCATGGTACTTACATTCGTAACTCTAGTGTTACATCGTAAGTTGTTTTTATCAGCTTCCTGAAGGTCATGTTAGTTTAGCTATTTGATCAATTACTTAATATGTCATGTAATAATATATTAGCTTATTTTAACATTAATATCATAAAACAACGCTTATGAATCTGCTTATATAATTTACTTCAACATACACTTTAAAAAAGGGTTATGATTTTAAATTCAATAATTATCTTCCTTATCTATATAATAAAGAGAAGCTAGTTGGTTCGTTATGTTTGTCATATTTATACAAAATCAATATTCTATTCTGAATAGGCATTATATATTTTTGACAATTCGTTCATGTTGCTAAGAATAAAAAACGCATTTCGAGTTAATAAGAATGTATTCACGCTGATGTTGAGTAAAATGCATTATCCAGTATTGTCTTCATATTTTAAAGGAAATAACTTACGAAAGTATTTCCCTGTATATTCTACGGATTATTCGAACTACTATTCTCATCTTAAGTGTTATTTTCACAACACTATGATCGCTGTAACCTCCAATCTTCTTAAGAAATGTGTTTTAGAACTCAGGGCTCCGTACGGAATTTTTAACAGAACACTTTATTTAATTCATGGGCGTAGAAATATTCTCGTTCTGTAAACCAGAACCGTTTAGAAAAATTTAAGAATATACAATTTTATTCTTGAGATTAAAGATTCAATCCTCAGTTTGAGCGACACTAAGAATATAATAACTTAATAATACTACCCGTTGAAGACTGATTGAACGAATGCATACTACACCCGTAAATTAAAAAAAAAAGGTTCCGTTTCAAATTCCGAGTAAATTACGGAGTTTGGCAGAAAGATTTCCAGGTTTAACAGGATATATTTGAAGAAGATTGGAGGTTATATCGGCCGAGACTTTGTGGGAATAACCCTTAAGATGATACTAGCAATCCAAATAATTAAATTAATACAAATTATCACTCCTCATCTCCAAAATTTATAAACGTACTTTCATTTATGTGGAAAAGAAATATTTTTTATATTAAATTAAGGAACGTAACTTATTAGTTCATTACAGACTTACTTATCTTACTTTGTTAAAAACTTCCCAATTTATTTCTTAAAATAGCGGTATAGTATATGAGATAAAAAGCAAAACACACTGCAAATAAATTTAATACCGGAAAATATCGGTATTATTGTATAAATGTTAAATAAAAATGTACAAATTATTTAATAAATGTCGATAATTTCATGAAAATTCGTTTTTTTTTACTGATAAACGACAACATAAAAAGGTAGCCTGGTAGTTAAAATTCGGTATAACATATCTTTGGTATGCCCTCTAATGCCAACTTGCCAATAGAGCTCAACTGAGCTCACACCCTTTGTTTCTCTTTGCAAATCACTCATAGCTAGACCTCGTGCTTCTACAACAGCTATAAAATCTATACTTTCATCTCCAGTGTGATTAACATCAAAGAGATTCCCATCTGCCGAACACGTTACTATGAGGCTGCATCCTCACAGACTACATGGTCATCTTAAAATGCGATCTTAAATAAGTACTTTTCAAAAATCCTTCTCATAACATTATCCAGGGTTTCTACTGCCAATCCATTTAATCTGATTATCCCGTATCCTTGAGCGGCTTTTAGCATTGATAAGTAATGATGTTATGTTACCGTTAAATCATACGTGTGTTGTGTGTGTATGTGGCACTAAATATATGTCTGTTGTGTTCTTATCATAACGGACCATACGTCTATACGTTATGTTTGTGGTATATAACGGACTGTTGTCTTCGTACCTTAATGTCTATGTTTACAGTTCATAACTCGTTTAGTTTTTGTGTGTGCGTGTCAGATCATATAATACGCGAAACGAAGACGACATACCTGTCCACCGTTGGTCGCGGTTGGCCGCCTCCCTCTTTTGTCCGGTGTCTGGGAGGATTCGTCAATCGTCTTTTTGAAAAGAAGATTCGTCAATCGTACCTGTTGAAAAGAAAACACTTCAAGACAGAGACCAAAGACGAATTTTAACATATACTTTATTCACTTCTCAGGCATCTCACCACAGCAGAAGTAGAGTAAATCTTGGCTTGTCAGTTCTCTATTTGAAACCGTAATCCTCCCCATGGGAAGACGTTCTTAACGCATCTTGCTTGTTCTGCGTTTCGAATTCAAAGCCTTTACACACGTCGGAAGACTGTCCGCGTTGCACCATCTCGCATCTTAAGGTTATGCAGAGATATCCAGAATCTAGCCGTCACATATATAATATATATATTATATAAGCACATAACATTTCTAGAATAAGCACTGACTGAACTCTGACCCTCCCAAAACTAAAGATAAACTCGCTGACCCCATTTCTCATGACCCTGTAATCTGTCTTTTTTCTATTGTTTCTTTAGTAATTACTCATTAATTAACAAGTACGCTACAAAATAACCTGAGTCGCTCCAGTCTGTGATAACAATACAATACAAAACAACAAAAATGTATAAAGATAGTGCAAATATCGCATACTGTCATTCACATACAAAACCATTCCCTTATACAAACAATTTTAAATACAATCATTTCACAAAGTTTTTGCTTCACAAGGAAGAAACAGTTTAAAACAATAAAATCACGGTTCTTTGAAACACCACGATTTTCCATGTCAGCAAAATTCACCGTTACATGATGTGCACGAATCACAAAAAAACACATAAACTGCATTGCATACTTCGATTCAAATATGAAAACCAGTTATTTTTTTCAACAGTTCTTTTCAGAAAATATGACAATATAACTCAATTCAAACGATATAAAGTATTTCCCGAGCGACACCAAAGAGCCCAACCAATTTGTTTCAATTCCGTCCGTTTTTCTTATCTCCTTTTTCTTCCTTTCCCAACAGAAAATAATTAAAAAAAAAACACAATAAAACATTTTTTAAAAATTCAGCAACTGGGATTCACAATTTTTCTAAAAAAATAACATCATCAAATAGCACAAGAAAACGTATAAAAAATTATCAGGAATTAATTACAATTTAGATAATTTCGCCAAGTGCAATAGTCATATGAAAGAACTTGCCCCTTCCGTGAGCCCCTACGTGCACACATACACACACATATATACGTCACCAGAGACACCGCAGAAGCAATCGCTCGCGGCGGACAACCACTTCTTTTTTCTCTTCCTTATCAGCTATCTCACGACTTCTCTCCTTTTTTTCTTTCACTTCGTTTCTTTATTTTTTCTTTATTTTTAATGCACAAAATTAAACA
This sequence comes from Euprymna scolopes, assembly GCF_053919585.1. Taxonomy (NCBI): domain Eukaryota; kingdom Metazoa; phylum Mollusca; class Cephalopoda; order Sepiida; family Sepiolidae; genus Euprymna; species Euprymna scolopes. The sequence continues at coordinate 79,187,734 of NC_136489.1, read as the reverse complement.
ATATTCTCATAACAACAAAACTAACTAATCACTTAAAAAACAACCATAAAGCAATTTTTTCTTTTACTTTTAAGCACACATTAAAAAACGACATCTTTCTCTCTCCCTTAGGCAACACAAAACACCATTTTGTCAAACACTTAACGGTCTTTGTTTTTTGGACAACACGCCTATATTTTCATCTTTGATTCAGTATTTTTCTTTCTCTGATTTTTCTTCGTATACTATTTCACATATTTTCATTTCTTTCTTAGCTCTTTTGTGTATGAGGGTGTGTGTTTTTTTTGCGTTCATCATAAATTTATTTGGCCTTTTTCATGTCTATTCTTTTTTCTTCCTTGCGTCCAGTTCAAAATGTGACCCCTATCTTTTTTAAATATATTTCTTTGTGTCTATATATATATATATATTTTTTCTTCGTATGTTTGTTTTATATCCTTTTTTTTCTCGTGGAAACAAGTTATTTTTAAATTTGCGACTAGAAGATACAGTAGGTTAGTGCGACCAAATTAACGTATGTTGTACGAGGGGCGTGCAATAAGTAATGCCCCTGACCCACTTTCCATAGCAGTAAAGCAAAGAAACTTGGCGCAGTTATTAGTCTTTCTCTACATAGGAACCACCCAGAGTTATGCATTTCTCCCATCGTTTGATGCAGCTCTGGAGACCGTTTTTGTAGAACACCCCAGGTTGGTCCTCCAACCAAGACGTGACTTCAGAAATCAAGGCCGCATCATCTGGGAAACGCTTTCCTTTCAAAAACAAATTCATGGCTGGGAAGAGATGAAAGCCAGAGGGTGCAAGATCAGGAGAGTAGAGAGGATGGCGGAGGATTTCATAACTACACGCCCGTACTTCTGATCTGACGACATGCGAGTTGTGGACCGGAGCGTTGTCCTGTAGGAGGAGGGTATCTTTGCTGATCTTGCCCCACCTCTTGATTTTGATAGCTTCCCTTAATTTCCTCAAAAGTGAAACATAATAGGCTTCTGTAATTGTGGTACCTTTTGCCAGGAAATCTGTCATCACTACTCCGTCCTGGTCCCAGAAGACTGTGAGCATGACCTTGCCAGCAGAGGGCTGCACCCTTGCCTTCTTTGGAGGTGGTGAGTCCAAGTGCTTTCACTGCATTGACTGGGCTTTGGTCTCTAGATCATAGTGATGAATCCAGGTTTCATCCTGTGTAATCAGTCTTTTGAAAAACTTTGACTCATCTTCTTGGCACATCTCCAAATTCATCCTCGAGCACTCGACGCGTTCTCGCTTCTGGAATGGTGTGAGCAACCTGGGAATCCATCTGGCAGACACTTTATGCATATGCAAATGGTCATGAATGATAGTTTCCACAGACCCTGTACTAATCTTGACATCTTGGGCTATTTGGCGAATAGTAATGCGCCGATCTTCGAAAATGGCAGTCTCAACTTGACGTGTAGATGCCTCATCAATGGCAGAAGGGGGGCGACCAGGTCTGGGAGCTGTTTCCACAGACTTCCGGCCATGTTTGAATTCACGATGCCAGCGTTTTACAAGGTCATATGATGGGGCATTATCAGCATAAGTTTCTTTCATTTCATCAAAAGTCTCCTGTGGTGTGCGTCCTTTAAAATACAAAAACCGGATCACTGCTCGACATTCAACAGGCTCCATTTATCACCTGACTCAGTTCAAACACCTGTAAAACAGAAATCACAATTAGTTCAGAGCTGTAATTTGCTACATAACCCGTAGAGATATAAATCATTGCACATGCAAAATTTCAGCAAGATCAGACAATTGAAAGTGGGCCAGGGGCATTACTTGTTGCACACCCCTCGTATTGGCATTGAATCGTACATGTGTTGTGTGTGAACGTGCCACTACATAAATGTATGTTGTGTTCTTATCATAACGGACCATATATATGTACTTTGTGTTTGTGCTATACAACGGACTGTAGTCCTCATACCTAAACATCTATCTTAACGAGCCGAGTGGCAAAAATTGAATGCACGCGCACACAAAACTAAACATGGCGACCAGTAAACAATAAGACAGAATACATTGGATAATAAAGCTACGTTGAAAATAATTAAAGAAAAACGACAATAAAACAAAATACTAGGACGCATATACGGCATAATCACGTTGACACATCAGTTCCCACTGGATCACCGAAGTTAAGCAACGTTGAACCTGGTCAGTACTAAATGGGTGACCATTTGGGACTTTCAAGTACTGTATGTGCTCTTCGCTTATCTCGGCATTGTTTCCTGTCGCCCTGGTCTTCTCCTTGCGACTGGACTTAAACTGTGCCGATTGATGAGAGGTGTGGTTGAAGATTGCGCAACCCTTGCCTCAAAATTACACGCCTTTGAGGTTAGAGGTATCCTTTGTCTTGCAAGACTGAACGGAAGCATGGATGGACTAGGAGCGTGTTTTCAATGTACTCGTCCATCCTACCTTTTTGTGTATGTTAACAGCCTTTACAGTATCAGGAAATAATAATAATAACTAATTAAGCAATATTTAATGATGTGACCCTTTCAAAGCAAATTAAAAACACGTTTTGACATGTTTCTACGTATTTTAAAAATGTTTGGAACTTATAATCCCACCCGTACCTAATTTCTCTTTTCTGCTCCCACCCCCTCGACCAAACTTGAAAAATATGCTAACGATTACATGCCTCGCTACGTTGCCAAGAAGTGGGTCTCATTTAACATTAAAATCATATAGGAAGATGATCCTCCACGCTTAAAAGTTAAATTTTAATTATTAAATAAAACAAATTCTTTTACATTATCTTTAAAGGCCGTGAAAACGTATTAGCCCCCAAAACTAGATTTTGACTTTTTGTAAGGTAAACTACGCTGGGTTAGGTCGTAAAAAAAAAAGTAGTTTTTTTCATAATAACATATTTCTTTATTTTTTGTTTGAAAACAGTTCCAACTTGCAATGAAAAATACAAATAAAATAATCGTAAATAAATGATTTTGTACATAAAAACGTAGATTTAAAAAAAATAAAGTTCTAGTTTAAAACACGCACAACTAAAGTAAAGTAAATATTGTTAAAAATGTGTAGTTGCACCTGAACAATCAGCATTTTATTACAATTTTTCCGTTTTTGTCTTTTTTCAAATATTTCTGAAGATTATTAAGCTAAGCTACCCAATTATAAAAAAACTGAAAAAAATAAACATTTAAAGGTTTAAAAGAGGGTTCAATTGCATATACAACATTCTAGTAAATCGATCCCCCATTTTCAGAACTGATTTATTTATTTGGCTCCTTCATCCCCTCCCGCAATTATTATCATTATTATTTTTTTTTCGACTTTTTACTTTGAGAAAATTTTGGTCTACCCCGTCATTATTTTTTTTATTTATTTGTTTATGGCTTTTATAAAGGCGTTTTTGCATTAAACGACCTGTGCTATTTTTTAAATAGTACTAGTCTAACTGTTGGCCCTGAAAGGGTAAGGTGAAAAATGTTTAAAATAAAAAGGGAGTTGGAAAATATATTGACATTTATTGTCTTCAGAAAACATTTATTAAGTAATGAGTGAAAAAATAAAACCTAGAAAGCCTCCAGAACATACTGCAAGTACTACTTAAAATTAAGGATACCCCACTAAAAGCACTACTAAAACCAAGTTTCTACCGCCCCACTCCTTGAAGAGAAAATATTTTTTAAATAAGGCTTAAAAAGTAAATCGTCAGAATCCGCGAACGCCACTAAAAGCAACAAAAAAGCTATAAATATTATTATAGATATATATTGTATATTTATATTTAAATCATTTTTTTTTCAACTCAACAAGGTTACATTACATTTATTTGTAAGGAAAACACGTTAAGAAAAGTTAAAACAAAAATATTGTTGTCTTTATGTATGCTTGGAACAGCAGCAGTGGCTTTTACTATCGGACTTAAGAGAGTGCGGCCATAAAATTGGTAAGCAGAGGATTTTTTTGTAATTGGAAGTCAAAAACCGGATGGACGGATTAACGTCCAAGCAAGCAAGCTGATCTGAATTTTATAATTATATAGATTTTATTCACTCCACAGGGATCTCGTAACAGCAGAACTGGATTTTATCTTGGCTTGTGAGTTCTCTGTTTGAAACCGTCATCCCCACTGGGAAGACCTTAACCCATCTTGCTTGTCCGGCGTCTCAAATCCAACTCAACACAACTTAACTCAGCTTACTCAAACCGGAGAACCTGAGACGATACATCCGGTCCCCGTTCGGATACTTCCCGTGTTAATGATTGGTCACAAAGTTTGATACATGTAAAAAATGTCACGTTTTAAGTTATCTGTTGTTTACTCCGCTATATATATACAGTTATATAGACAGAGAGATAGACAGAGAGATAGATCGAAAGATAGAAAGATAAACAAATAAATCTCTTGCCGGCTATTATTTAACAGTGACACATTAGTTAAAAGTTGCATTCGGTATTAAAATAAGTTCAATTTATGTGTTGTTTGTTGTAAGCTTTCTTTAATTAATACTGACGATTATCGCATTTGATTTATTTTATTTCATAATAAAAATCTTGCTGTGTACCTTATTGAGACCGCCCCGTTTAAATATCTTATTAAGTCAATTCTAAAATAAACATTTTAAAGAACACAAAAAAAAGTAATACATTTATAATGAAAAAAATCTGATTAGTTCTTATTCCATTTTTTCTTTCATGAGAGATGTTCGGGTGAGCTTTATTACATTTATAATAAAATTATGAGAACTCGTTTATTTACTATCATGATAGATGAATTTTCTTTCTTCCAACGTGTGCCTAAATTCAAAGAAAATTTCTGTAAATAAAGAGTTTTGTGTGTTTTCAAGAACTTCTTATCCGAAAAAAAAAAAAAAAAACGTTTCCATAGCTGGGCCTCCCTGGCGGTTATAACATAAGTATTCCAAAATCCAATGCTAATATACATTTGTTATACACATAAACATCAACATTTTGTAATCCTACACATCATGTTTAACGATTCTGTATCATCTTTCATCATTCAACAATCTATCCATTACATTTTTAGCATTATAAGAATACATTGGGACGCATTGCTAAATAAAACAGACCGAATTCAGTTCGATATTTCATTCGATAGTTCACAAAAATTTTGAATCACAAAATTGCAACACATTTAAATTATTATTCTACAGCCGGCTATGAATTAACTTAAAACAGAAACCATTGTTTAAATCAATAATATCAGCCATGCAATCCGTTTTTTCCATTTTTAATAATTCCCTTTAACATTATTTATGAATTCATACAATTCCGCCTCACAATTTTCTATGCTATTTTTGTTCTTAAAGTGATCCGGAAACACATTCAGAAAATATTTTATTATCAAACAAATTCAATTGGTTAATAAATTCGGTTTTTGAGATCGGCCTTGACAGAAATTTTCAAGATCGTATTAAGATATTAAAACAAGGCATGACGTAAAAATTCGAATGTCGCGAGATCAATTGAAGTTAAAACTAAATATGAGATCTTGAAAACAGATTCAATTTCTATTAAGTGTAAAGCTAAAAAAATACACCTTTTCAAAATAGACAGTGTAAGAAGATTATGAGTAATAATTTAAGAAATAATATGCACAAATTAATTGAATAGTAAACTATTTAAGTTTTAACAGTGGCAAGCTAGCATTTCTTTGGAGAAGTTAACTATTATGTATATGGTTTAGCTTGATTTAGTTAGCATGTCAACGGTTGTTGGAGTATTTTCTATCAAATATGATTTTTTTTTGTCCTTTGTGTTCTTTGTGTTGAACGAGTCAGCTGTTACTTGCGCAATTATGTGCATTTTCTGATATTTCTGGATTTTCATGTGAATATTATTAGCAGCGTTATAATTTATGCGCCATCAACTCATGTCCAGCTTTTGAAACTTGCTACATCAAAACATACTAATGGTCAGGTGAAAAGACGAAACACATGATTGTGATATATATATATATATATATATATATATAATAAATTCACGTGAAGTCACCTTTTTCTTCACCATATTCTCTCTGCTTCACTTTTTGTTATCAAGTAAGATCTTTGACTTACTTGCAGTTTCATCAAATACTTTTGTATGCAAAATCCGATCCCGCATTTTGCTAATTCCTACCCTCTGATGAGAAGGAAATAATTTCTTCAAAACTCCGCGAATTAAGGATGATCCACTTATTAAGTGTTTCCTTTTCAGATTAAATATGTTGTTAACTCTTTTTCAAAGTGTTTTTAACATGTTTTATTAACTATTTGCTATTATATATATATATATATATATATATATATGTATATATATATATATATATACTTCAGAATAAAATTATCTAACAATCAACTGGTATCAGTTCACTTTCTCTTAATTCGCGTATCTGTCTACTGAAAGCGGTTTTATTTTATTTTATTAACAATTTGACGTCATTTTGGAGTGGAATTTGAAGCTCATGTTCTATAATTATAAAAAAATATTACATATATTAAATTATATGTTTATTAATAAACAGATCCACAAAACCTATATTTACCGGACTCGTTATACAAACAAAGGAAATTTCTCCAGGTAAATGCCTACTTCGGACTATTATCTTGTGATGTAGATTACTCAAAATACAGATTTGATCACGTTACCACACTGCTATCAAAGACATTCACTTCGAATTTACCATGCAATTTAGATGTGAATTTTTATATCCTTTTCATTAACTTCCCTTACTCTATGCTATTTAAATACTAAAAAAAAACTATTAATTGTGATTTTCCATGTCCCACTGACTTTAGCGAATAAGGTGTAAACCATTATAATTATTTGCCAATATTTTCTCCTCTAGAGAGATGGTAGACATAGAAATCCTATAGGATAAGTAGTTATAATATTTCAGATGTATTCTTTGTCTTAAATAGAATAATAAAAATCTTTTGATTTGAAATTTAACCATTTCACATCATAAATTTTTAATTTTTTTCAATGACTAAAATTTGATATATATATATATATATATTACTCATTCAATAAATTTTAAAAAATGTGTCGTGAAGTAGTTAAATTTCAATTTAAAGGATTTTTATTATGTAAGACAGATAATTATATATATATATATATATATATATATACATACATGTGTGTGCGTGAATATACATAATATATATGTACATGTATGTGCGTGTATATTCAAAAGTATATGTATATATCATGTATATGTTATTTATATACAATTAACTACTTAGGATAATAATCAGAAATAAATAAACAACACAAGCTTTTCATTTAGGTAGCTCAATTGTGCAATACTAGAACTATAACAATTTCTTAAAGATACCACATAAATAAACAGACATTCATGTAATTACTTATTTTGAAAATGTTCGTTTTTGATTGTAAACAACTTGTGAACAATGGTTTCGACTCAAATGTTGGTTGGAAGATAAATATTTAATAGTTCTATTGACTATACTGTTGCACAACTAGACAAGCTCATCAGCGCACCGAAAACACAATTCATCAAGAGTTTCAAATTCCACGAAAAGGATTCAATTAATAACATTACAGTTATTCATTGTTATTACACAACATATATGTAATGCGTTAAGCAGACCGTATCAGCAATTTGTAATAATGCACACTTGCCTCCAATATTTTATTAACATCTTTACCAGTAAGTAGCCAGCATTATGCCTCTTTTGGGGGAACTAGTTTTACCAACATTTAAAACAAATGTACTATTAACTCGTGCGAAGGCAAGCAAAATATTATTATTTTAAAAATAATTTTCTGTTGTTCTGTTCCATTTTTTTAAACATAATATTGTATAAAGTTATGTTGCATTATAACGCCACTTTGGATCATTTCTCAAAAAAACAAAACAAAAAAAAACAAGGAAAAAGTATTTTTAAAAGTTTTCTCAAACATCTTTTAAGTTAGGATTATCATAGAATACTGCTTGTTTTTTTTTTTAAATTATACTCGGAACTTTCGAAGTTACTTTAACTAATTAAACCCTTTCATGACTGGGAAAATTTTTTCCAATACAGTGTACCAAATAATTGTCTTAGTATTTTAGGATTGAATTAGATGTACATAAATCGTGTTTAATGTTTAGTCATGCATAATTACTAAAAAATTTTTTAATAAGATTTTTAATGAAAAGAGAAAAAAACGAAAAAGTGGCACACAGAATTGGAAAAATATAATTGTCTCATATGCAAACACGTATATATTTATTTACTTTCTGCCTTAAAGAGAATTTTTTAAAAATTGTAAGTTCTAAAAAGATATTTGCCAAAATTAACCTTTCGACGAAAACTTGTAAGTAAATTAATTTTATTACTTATTGTAACATGTTATTAAGTGAAGGCTGTTTTTCGATATTTTGCGCTGGAAAAACCAGTAGTTCGTCCATGTAGAAGTTGCTTTATTAGCAAATTAGCAGCAAGAGCAAATAGCTGTAATAATTTAGTCGTATATTTTTAGTAAAGCTCCTTATGAACGACTAAAATTCGGCACGATTAAAATGTCCGATTCAATCAACTGATTCAATCAACGTTACACGTCGTTTCTATACGCCATACAGCAGAAGCATCCAGTCGTACATTGATCGGGCATGTTTTTAGCTGTACATTATTAGTAAAACGCTCAAATATTTTAACATGCCGAAGGAGCTGTTTTGTATGAAGATTAAATATTCGGATCTTGGAATGTAGCTATACTGTTATTCTTTTAACACACACACACACATTTATATATGACTACTTCATTTAATCATATAAATTAATATGTTTATGTTTAGGCCTCTTGATTCCTTGAGGAACATAGGGCCGCAACAACGCTCCACCAACGGACCCGGTTCTCGCTGGTCCTCTTCAGTTCGGCCCATGCGACCAATCCAGTTCCGTAGTCGCCTCGGGCGACCAATTTTGTATAGGGTTCTGATGTTCCAGGTCTTGGCCTTGGTCGTCAGAATGGTGTCAGCGCACGGGTTCCCGGAGGCTTTCACCCGCTCGCATCATAAACTCTACTAGAGAGGACCATTCCCGGACCAAGAAGTCCACAGATGATGTCGTTGCAGTTTCTGTAACTTTCTTTCTTTTACAGAATTGGGTTGTTGACCCGATTCTAACCCCCAACTTGGACGACCAGTGAGTGCTCTTAGTCTGATCTCTACCCTCCAACCTGTCTGGTTGGGGTGACCCTACTAGGAGACGATTCTCCCGCCAACATAGTTATCCGGATCCTAGAGACACGCAAGTTCCCCTAAGCACGCCAAGTTTTCACTCGCTAGGGGGATAAATTAATATACGAAAATATAATTTTCTGCGTAAATTTTCAGTATTTATTTCAACAGTGCTTAATACACAGATAGAGCTAAATGGTAAATTATTAAAATATATATGGTAATTAAGCTACGCG
>NC_136489.1:79065820-79173320 GCF_053919585.1 Euprymna scolopes | reverse complement strand
TATATATATATATATATATATATATATATATATATATATACGATGGTCGTTCCAAAGTAATGTTTCTTATTTTTTACTCTGCCCAATTTGATCACAGGAGATGAAACATTTTATTATAGCAAATGCCCGAACTTATGCATTCATGTCCTGCAAGGTTCATCTTTCTGTTACAGATATTGACGTTGTGAGACTCTAAGATACCAACTCTTGTTATAGACGTTTCTCAGAATCACAGATGCGTCGTTGAATTCTTCCATGTAAAACAATTAACCGATCAACACTCACTAGCACCTGTGAAACTTTTACAAAGCCCGTGCAGTTGATATCAGCAGTTAGGATATGGTTTCGTATTACTGAGACAATTTTTGGTTTAAACATTTGAAATTTTACATAAAAGTATATTCACACAGAGGGTAAGTTATGAACAGTAAATGAGGCTGGTGATAAAAGTAATAGTAAATTAATAGCAAATAATTTTGGGTTTGAGATTAATAGTGAATTAAGAGTAATTAATTTAGAGTTTAGACTAATAGTAAATAAGTAGCAAATAATTTTGGATTTTAGATTAATTTGGAGTTGAAAAATAGTAAATTAATAGCAAATAATTTTGGGTTTGAGATTAATAGTGAATTAATAGTAAATAAGTTTAGATTTAAAAACAATAGTACATTAATAGCAAGTAATTTTGTGTTTGGAATTAATAGTGAATTAATAGTAACTAAGTTTGAAGTTGAAAAATAGTATATCAATAGCAAATACTTTTTGGGTGTGAGATTTATAGAGAATTAATATATGCAACTATCAATATAAATATATATATATATATATATATATATATATGGTAAAACTGGTAATTAGTAAAAACATAAAGAGTGTGCTCAATACTATTGCAGAGAAAATATGTTTTATTTTTTTTTATTACCGTTTTATCTGTTTGGTTACATATGTTTCAGATGTTGGACCATGTTTATGATCAGACAGGCTCGTCAGACCTTACAGAAGTGGTTGTATATATATATATAAGTGAAAATATCTGTGTGTGTGTGTGTGTCTTAGAGTGTGTGTGTGTGTGTGTGTCTTAGAGTGTGTGTCTCTGTACATTTCCCTAGCAAATCACTCTGTCAATTTTCTAGAGACTCGAGATTTGTCATCAGGTGTATTAAGATTTGGAAAAATCTTTTTAATCGGTTTTCATCAGGAAATTTGTTAATGGATCAAAGTTAAATGATTTGACCTTTGAAAACTGTACCAAATCAGCCAATTTTGAGTCTAAAAACTTGAAATTTTAAATGTAGATTACTTGGACATGGATCAAAACTTTTAATTCGATTTAATCCCCCAAATAAGCGGTAAGGGGTCAAAAGTGGAATCAAATTAAAAAAAAAATACTCAGTCAATATGTGGTCTAAACATTTGAAATTTTACATAAAGGGTATTCAGAGATAGGACAAGCTTTTTAATCAGTTTGAGTCGAAAACTCTGTCAATTTTCGGTCTTCAGACTCGAGATTTGACATAAGGTGTATTAAGGCTTGGTAAAAATTTTGCCTTTAAGGGGTCAAAGTTCAGCGATTTGACCTTGAAGAACTCTACCAAACTCCTCAACCAATTTTTGGTCTAGACACTTAAGATTTTAGATATAGGTCACTTGGATCTAACTTTATTATTTGCTTTGAGCCTAAAACAATAAATGCCAAGGGGTCATAATTGGGGTCAAATTTTAAAAACGTGACCCCTGCGGCCTCTACCAAATTTCTCAACCAATTTTTGGTCTAAACATTTGAAATTTTACATAAACTGTATTAAGACGTAGGGCAAGCTTTTTGATTGTATTTTCCTTTTTACATACACTTTAGCTTACAAGGGGCCAAAAGTTCAAAATATTTTACCTTTGCGGTCTCTAGCAAACTATTAAGCCAATTTTGGATCTAAATATTTTAAAATTAAACATAAAGGGTATTCAGGCATGCAGCAGTTTTATAATCAATTTTGGGTCGAAAATTTGGCTGGCAAGAGGTCAAAGTTTACATAGTTAACCTTTGAGTTAACCTTTGCAGACTGTACCAAACTCTTTTCATACTTTTTAATATATACACATGCACATTAAGTTATGAACAGTGCATAGGGTCCAAGCAAAACCTGGCGGCACTGCTAGTATATATATATATATATATATATATATATATATATATATATATATATATATATATGTGTGTGTGTGTGTGTGTGTGTGTGTGTGGGGGGTGTGTGTGTGTGTGTGTGTGTGTCTATTACATATATAAAACTGAACGTGTCTGTGTGTGTGTCTGTGTACAGTTTCCTACGCAATAACTCTGTCAATTTTCAGTCTACAGACTCGAAATTTGATATACAGGGTACTGAGATTTGTGAAAATTTTGTGATTGGTTATCGGCCAGAAATGTGGCTGTTAAGTGGTCAAAATTCAACAATTTGACCTTTGGGAACCCTACCAAGCTCCCCGACAATTTTGGGTCTAACCACTTGAAATTTTAGGTATAGGTTCATTGGACATGGATCTAACTTAATAACTTGATTTGAGACCAACACAATAAATGTTAAGCGGTCAAAATAGGGGTCAAATTAAAAAAAAATGACCGCTTTTTTTTTTGCTCAACATACACCTCAAAACACCCGGACAACGCCGGGCTGAAATGCTAGTACATCTATAAAAGTGCACGTGTGTGTGTGTATGTGTTTATTTGTGTATGTGTGTGTGTGTGTGTCTGTGAGTGTTTGTGTACATTTCCCTACGCAATGACTCTGCCAATTATAAGTCTACAGATTCGAAATTTGATATGCAGGTTACTAAGATTTGGGAAAATCTTTGTGATCGGTTAATTTGGCTGTTAAGGGGTCAAAGTTCACCGGTTTGACCTTTGAGAACTCTACCAAACTCCTCCGACAATTTTGGATCTAAACACTTGAAATTTTAGATATAGGTTCCTTGGACATGGATCTAACTTACTAACTTGATTTGAATCCAAAGCAATAAATGTTAAGCGGTCATAATAGGGGTAAAATTAAAAAGAAATTGACCTCTGCGGTCTCTACCAAATTACTGAGACAATTGCTGCTGTAAACATTTGAAATATTGCATAAAGGGTATTCAGAGATAGGACAAGCTTTTTAGTGTGTTTGGGTCGTAAATTTTTAGTTACCATTATATAAATGTATGTATCTATGTATGTTTGCATGTCTGCCTAAAACTTTCGACAGAGGCGAAAAATTTTACCAAGATCAGTATCGTTTTGCAGTTTCAGACGACAAATATCGAAAAATTGACTAAAAACATTATCTTCACCTTCAACTGAAGACTTTTCTACAGGGGGGTCGCTTTTTCGGCGATATTTTTGAAAGTCATCCTATCCTTTCGATTGTCTAGCCTTAATTTACACATAAGTCACTTCCGGTTTGGCGGTGATCGTAATAGCAAAGACGGCAGGTCTTTTCCCGTTCTTTTCCTCCTTCGGGGAATGGATTCGAGCCTGCCTTCCTACTTCCACGTTTTTTTCTTTTCTTTTGCTCAATATACACATTCAACCACCCAGGCAACGCCGAGCTGAAATGTTAATCTCTCATTCTCTCTCTCTCTCTCTCTCTCTCTCTCTCTATATATATATATATATATATATATATATATATATATAAGCCATGTTCCTATTTGCATGTTTGTTTGTCCACATACGATATGGCATCGTAAATATATATTGTGCGGTCGGGTTTTAATCCTGGCTTGAGGTAGTTACTTGTTTAGCCGCACTGATGAGCTGTGAAACAGCGAAACAATACTGTATGTGGATGACGATATATATATGCGTATATATATATATATACATATACAAGTCACAGATTAGATATGAAGTGGATTTTTCTTTCCGATATTACATTGAAGTACTGTTTTCAGGACGATCCTTGCTAAAAAGGTGAAGCTCAATATATAATAATAGAGCAATGTATTAGTTTCATGATTAAAATTAAATTCTGTAGATTAAAGTATATATAGATATATTTAAGTTAAGTTTATATATATATATATATATATATATATATATATGAGATATTTTTGTTTATTTTTTTAGCGATACAAGCCGTTGTTTATTTGTATTTAATTTTCCTATTCCTAACCGGCAAAGTGGTTACTTCCCCTTTTTTATTTTGCGTCACACACTTTCTAAGAGAATGTACTTTTATGATTTATTGTATTATTTGTTTTCTTATTTCAATATTCAATTTTTTTAAATTTTGTATATTAAGTATTCTAATATCTTATTTATGTAAATATTTAAAAAATGTTTTTACGTATATATATATATATATATATATATATATATATATATATATATATATGAACAATACTAAAACATGTTAACAACATCTTGAAAAAGAGTTATGTATGTATGTATGTATTTGATTATGTTGTATATGTTTTTGGATATGTGTATATATGTATGCATACGTGTGTGTGTGTTTGTATATATATGTGTATATATGTGTGTGTGTTATTGTATATGTATGCATATATGTATATATATGTATATGCGTGTGTGTATGTGTGTGTGCATTTGTGTTTCTGTATGTATGTATATGTATGTATGTATATGTATATATATTTATATATATATGTATATATATATGTATATATATCTGTGTGTATATATGTATAGATAGGTTTTTAAACTTTTTTAAATTTTTAAATTTTAAATTTTCAATTTTTAATTTATTTATTTTCATTTTTATTTATTTTTATTTAAAAAATTTTTTTCATTGTTTTATTTTTTATTTACTTATTCACTTTTTTTACTCTTCTTAATATAATAGACGCTCCATTTCATAAACTTAGCCATTTACCTGTTTCTCTGACTCGTGTTTCTTAATTTCATTCTGGGACTTTCACGTGCGTATTTAAGTTGACCTAATTATTAACGCTAACTTTCGCGCTTTTTGTCTGGGTCATTTTGAGCTTGCTTTTCAAATTTAAACTTTCACCGTTTTTCCGTTTTTTTTTTTAAATCTTAATTTAATTGATTGTTCCGGCCATGGCAGACGTGTTTTAAATATTCTCTCTAGTGCTTTTTCTGTGCACATTCGGCTTTTTCTTTTAATGATTTTGAACTCATTCCATTTGTGATTTTTTTCCAAGGAATTCTGCCTTTTGGATCATTTTGGACCATTTTGAACTTACCTGTTGGATTGGAAGTTTTTAATTCGACCGTGTTTGGATTTTACCATTCTTGGATCTTTTACCCTTCACCGGACTATCCATTCATGCGAAATCTTTTTATCATTTTTTCTTTGACCTCTTATTCCCCTTACCCCACCCTTTTTTAACCAAGTAAGACCTGTGACTTACTTGTGGTTTCATTAAATACTTTTACATGCAAAATCCGATCCCGCATTTTGCTAATTCCTGCCCTCTGATGAGAAGGAGAGTATTTCTTCGAAACTCCGCGGATTAAGGACTATCCACTTATCTTGTGCTTCCTTTTTAAAATTAAATATGTTTTTAGCTCTTTTTCAAGATGTTTTTTAACATGTTTTATTAATCATTTGTTAATATTATAAGCTCTATTTCCTTTTCGGTCTTATTGAGCTTTTACGTCTGGTTGAGATTACTTTAGTTGCAAATATTAACTCTTTAATATTTATAATATATTTTAAGTTTACCATTTTGATTACCTTGGTAAACTTATTTTAATTTATATATATATATATATATATATATATATATATATATATATATATATAAGTTTGTGTGTGTGTAATAATATCAGAGCAGTTATGTTATTTAGTTCAGATTTATTCTTAAGGGAATTAAAAACTCAACATTCAACCCTTTTTGAAGAGTTATTTCAATAGTTATAAATAAATAAATTGACAGATCAAAGTTATGTCACGCTACGATTTATGTTCAATTTCAAAAGAAAATCTATAAAATTGACAATAAATCACAGTATAACATAATTATGTCCTGTAAATTTATGTACGCTCATCCATATATACGCATACACGCGCGCACACACGTATGTATATGTATATATAATACACATTTAATATGTATTCGTAGAATAAAGTCCAGAAAATTTCAACAGGTTTTAAAAATAATAATAATAATAATAATAATAATAATAATAATAATAATATATATATATATATATATATATATATATATATATATATATATATATATCAGAGGTAAGAAATTAAAACTGTAAGTTAAAATTTACAAGTTAATTTATTATTTATTTATTATTCGTCAGAATACGCCCGAAAACAATTTTCAAAGTCTTTATTCCGCGGAGTTTCAAAGAATGCTATTTTTGCTATTCTTTTCACCAGAGGAGAAAAATAACTTTGCAAATTATTATTGAACCTTGGATAGAATTTGCTAATTGAGGCATTATATGAAACTAGAATTTATGATACTCATGTATTGCAAGATGTTTATACGCGTTTCGAAACATATGAAGAAATTTGTAAAATGTGGGAATTGTGGAAAAGAATAAAAACAAACCGCGAATAAAATTTCTGTGTGTTTTAAGGCCCTTTCAATGGTAATTCGAAAAGCGAAAGTGTTTGTATTTTTTTCAAATGGAATCCAATAGTCAGAATTTAAAATCCAGTGGGTAATATAATCCGGTTGGAAA
The DNA here is from genome assembly GCF_053919585.1 of Euprymna scolopes. Classification (NCBI taxonomy): domain Eukaryota; kingdom Metazoa; phylum Mollusca; class Cephalopoda; order Sepiida; family Sepiolidae; genus Euprymna; species Euprymna scolopes. The sequence continues at coordinate 79,166,656 of NC_136489.1, read as the reverse complement.
AAGCATTCAATGCAGCTCACATTCATAAAAAACTGGTTAATAGATTAGAGAGATATAGAAATAATAATAATAATAAAAAAAAAACAGGTCACCTTCCTTCCATCGTTGGTTCAGCGAGCAACGAAGCGTCCAGACTTTGAATTTAGGTAAGTCTAAATTATATTTGAACCTGTGCTGGCGTCGACTTCTGCAAACAGAAACAGTCAAGACACTAAGATTAGATGCTGAAAGTGTTACTTGTTCTCAATGCTAACAATTAAAATGGAAGGGGGGTAAATTTAAATTATTTTCACTGTGGCATAATCTTACCTTATTGATAATTATCCAGCTGTGAAACGATGAGAATGATAAAAACAATAATAATAATGGTGACGATAAAATATAATAATAATGATAATAATAATAATAATAATAATAATAATAATGATAATAATAATAATAATAATAAAATTAATAATAATAATGATAATTTTGATAATAATAATAATAAAATTAATAATAATAATAATTGTGATAATAATAATGGCAATAATAGTAATAATGACAATAATAATAATAATAATAAGAAGAAGAATAGTAACAACAATAAAAATAATAATGATAATATTATTAATAATAATAGCAACAGTGATACTGATAATGTATTACAATACTAACAATAACATAATTATAATATTAATACTAATGATGATCCTAAAAACGAAGCGACAATGATAATGATAAAAAAATTTAGTAAAAAGAGTATTTGATAAGACTGGAATTGACAGCTGATGGACACCACATAACAGAAATTAACATACAAAGAGGCATCTTCCAAGGAGATTCACTATCACCACTACTGTTCATCATAGCCATGATGCCCTTGAACAGTATTCTGAGATACAAGTTCTCTAATACACAGGAAAAAATGAACATGGGCGATCTGAAATTTTTGCAAGGACCGAAAAGGAGCTAGAGACACGAATTAACACTATCAGGATCTACAAATGATATATACAAATGGAATTTGATATACAAATGGAATTTGGAATGGAAAAGTGCGCACAACTAGTTATAAGAAATGGAAAACTGGAAACGACAGAAGACATGGAACTAACTAACCAGACGAACAGGGAACAAGACGACTATAAATACTTGGGAATTCTGGAAGAGGACACCATAAGAGCAACAGAAATTAAAGAGAAAATTGGAAAGGAATACCTCAAGAGAACAAGAAAACTCCTGGAAACAAAATTATATAGCAGAAACCTAATAAAAGGTATAAATACATGGACAGTATCACTAGTAAGATAATCTGGACCGTTTATAGGGCGGGCAAAAGAAGAATTGAGACAACTCAACCAGAAAACCAGGAAACTCATGACCATGCATAATGCACTATACCCAAAGGACGATATTGACAGACTACGTGAAAAGGAAAGACGGCGGGAGAGGACTGATCTGTATAGAAGACTGTGTGAAGGACACGAAAAAAGAACTAGAAAAATACATAATGCAAAACACTGAAAGAATAATTATAGCAGCGAGAGACACTGAAAAAAAAAACAACAAAACAGAAAACAGAGAGACAAACGACAAAACGAGAAAAGAGAAATGGGAAGAGAATCAACTCCACGGAAGATTCATAAGGATGACAAAAGATGAGAATAACGAAAACACATGGACATGGATGCGAAAATGACATATAAACCGAGAAACTTAATCTCTAATAACTGCAGCATAAAATAACTCGATAAGAACCAACCATATCAAAGCAAGTATCGATAAAACAGAAGAAAACAGCAAATGCAGACTATGTGGACAAATGGACGAAACGATAACCATATAGTAAGTGAATGTAGCAAACTGGCCCAAAAGGAATACAAAATCAGGCATGACCAAGTGGGGAGGGCGGTACACTGGGAATTGTACAAGCGACTACATTTTGAGTGTACAGACAAATGGTACAAGCATAAACCCGCAACTGCACTCGAAAACGAGAACCACAAAATCCTATGGGACATGGACATACAGACGGACACACCCATCCAAGCTTAATAATTAACAAGAAAGAGAAATCCTGTCAAATCGTAGACTTTGCTGTCCCAGCACAATTGGACGAAGAGTCGTCGATTTCGTAAAGAGGTAAAATGAGACCTTAGTTTACGGCATAAGGGTGGCTGGAAGAAGCAGCTGACGTGAGTTATAGGAGATACTAACCTACACCCAAAACGGATATGCCAGGGAGATCAGATAGAGAGTCTGGTCTAAAATAAATAAATAAATAAAATTATGAAGTCAGTTCAAAAAATGGCTGACTTGGAAAAAAAAGTTTCGGTTATGTTTTATGGTGTCTGATCTTTCTTAGCCAAGTGGTTATATAGAAAAAATGTACTAAAATTAAAAAGCGTGCATTTTTTTGGAAAAATGAGAGGAAGGGATGTTACATGATAAGGGCTGTCCCCTTTTCATGTGAGTATAAAAATAGAGAGATTTAGTTAAAATGAAAATGAAATAGAATAGACGAAATTCGAACCACGTAATTTAGGTTTCGAAATAGATTACGAGAGAGAATTAGAAAATGGAATGTAAAAACAAACCATTGTTTAGCTTAGAGATAAAATATTTTTAAGAAAAGGAATGTGCATTTGTCAATTCCGTTATGAAATTGAATTGAGGAATGCAACTATAGGATAATTTAATAAACATGTTTTTAACATATCGGAAATATAGGTTACTGGAAATATAGGTTAAAATTCCTTTTGTAAACAAAGGAAAAAGTTTTGGACACGCATTTCTAGAACACGTGAAAGAAGACACATGTTTTAACATGTGTATGGCGTCATGGAAAATGGGAAGTTCTCGATATAGTTAGAAACTTTAGAGTTAAGCAGAGAGAGTCTGAGGGACAGACGACAGTCTGGAGTCCAGAGATGGACAGTCGAACGTCTGGAAGCGAGACGGTCACCTTTGAAACATAGAATGTAAAACTTTGAATTCCTGACTAAGAAAACCACCGACCGGTCAATGGAAATAAACGCGTCATGTGTTTTTATAAACGTCGTCTTTGTTTTGTAATTCTACCAAAAGATAAAGTGAAATTGTCATTATATGCCTTATATATCCTGTGTTTTAAAATGTCTTCACATACACAATGTCTCTACATCTCATATCTACAATGTGAACACTAAGACTGTCTCAACACTGTCTCCTCAATCTAAGAACTTCTACTACACTTCTAAGTATGAACATTTTATATATATGAATCTCTTCATAACACGAACACAGAACGCAACATCCCTCTTAATAGGATTCTCTAAGACTCACTTTCTACTTTTAATAAGACTTCCTAACAACGAACAATAATAATAATAATAATAATAATAATAATAATAATAATAATAATAATAATAATGATAATGAAACCACTATATAACAGTCCCAGCTGACCACAGGGTTAATATGAAAGAAAAGGAGAAACGAAGCAAATACACAGAGCTAACCAAAGAGTTAAAAGGGATTTGGATGATGAAGAACATCAAAATATTACCGATAATAGTAGGAGCACTAGGAACAATTCCGAAAAACTTCGAAAAAGAATGTCAGAAATTGAATCACAGGAATAACTGCAAAAGTACAACGACTAACGATAATGAAAACGACTGAAATATTAAGGAAAACCTTTGAATGCGGAGAATAATACAAGAAGACAATATAAAGAATAATCGTTACAGGGAATGAAGAACACCGAATCTGCATACCTACAAGTTCTACACCCATTGTTTCATCACCGTTCCTCCCAATAAAAAAGTAATACCAAAGGGCCGAGAAGGGTCAAGAAGGACTGAAAGACCGAGGAGCAAGCGCTAACCAGACCTCGACTGGACAAGCGCAAAGAGAACTGGGACCTTGGAGAGGCTGAGTGCCACTCAAATTCCAGTATAAACCAACGGCCACTACCAGCGAGAAATCAATGGTAAGCGGCTGTTGCGATGATGCAAATTCATTTGCAAATGCTATGGAAGGAGGTGGAGAGAGTTGGACGTCTGGAGAGACTCAGCTTCCAGAGAACCCCACAGGTTTCCAATCAGATCGTTTGTTGACTTTTGTGAAAGCTCCATGTGAGCCAATAATAATAATATAACTGTAATAAATATAGTAGTAAACTTTTAAATAGAATTATTAATAAAAAGGAAATATTGACATCATATGTTTAATTATGCTATATACTAAAATTAAAATAAAATTGGAGCAATATTTTCATGAGAAGATTAAGTAAAAAAGAATAACTGCCAATAGTGGTATCAATTATTTCCTTAATGCTAAGGATAGAATATATAAGATTTATAATAAGGATAAAAACTAGCAATAAGGATAACAATAAGGATATAAAAGGTTTTATTAGGTAGTTAAATTCGCTTATTTCTTTCTGTCCTTTGATGAGAAGAATAGCAAGAACAGCATTCTTTGAAACTCCACGGAATAAAGACCTTGAACATTGTTTGAAGGAGTATTCTATCGAATAATACATTTAATTGTAAATCTTAATTTACAGTTTTAATTACTTTTCTCTTACAACAAGCTTTATTTCCGATTATATTTGTATTGAGTTTTTTTTTATTTGGTTGTGATTAATATACCAATATAAAAATACAGGTATTTATATTAACTTGAAGTTTACCTCTGTTTGTATCAGGTAAAAACCTCATTTCCATTGCCTTTATATATATATATATATATATATATATATATATATATATATATATATATATATATATAAGAAGCTCAATCTAATTAAAGACCATATAATGAATACATGACAAAAGTCTATATTCCAAATTTCATGATATTAACTATCTTACAATCTATTCCTTTAATTCAGTTGACACTTACAATTCTTGACAGTATCTGTTTCGTAGCAAAAAATTACTCAATTAATATTTCAATCAGTGAATTTATTTTGCCCTTACCTCATCAGAAAAATAGCAACAATGAATCCACCAAAAGTAAATAAAATGCGTTTGGACATGATTGAAAAATACGAAAATGCAAACAGAAATTGGTAATACATTATATTTTTCTCTCGTTATGCAATTTTAAATTTTAGAAATAAAGTCACTAAACCCGCATATATGTATTAACAAAATCTATTAATTAATGTATAGTCTGCCATAATGTTCTATTTAATTACTTGTAAATTTATAATATATTTTTTAAAATTATTAATATATATATAATTATAAATATATATTCACTTATAAATATAAATTATAAATAATAAATTTATTAATTAATAAATAGCACATTCTGTTAGAATGTCTGTGTAGGGACAATCCTAAATCTATATATTAAACGTTTTTTTTTACCTACAGACTTGAAATTGGGTATATAGGGTATTCAGACATGTGGTGGCTATTTAATCGGTTTTCATCCGGAGAAAAAGGCTGCTAAGTAGTAACATTTTTTAAATTGGTATATAAGGGTCGTTGAATTTTTATCTGTTTGTAAACTATATCGCGAATGCGCACGTGCGAATTGTTCACATGACAGATTAAGAATAAATAGATTTGAAAGCAGTTCAACCGTGTCAAGCTGGCCTAATTATTATCTGACTTGACTTACTTTCTTTACGTTTGGTTCGGATAGCAGCTCTAGTTTATTGTTTTTTACTTACAAGAAGTGTTTAGAAATAGCATAATACTCGCATGCACATGTCTTAGTTTCTATATGAATTAAAATATAATATTTATGCGTATTTTACGATCGGGCAATGCCAGACGGCCTGTTGGTAAAATATATTTTTAATGTTTTTTATTTAGTTCATAGCAAACGGCAGAAGTAACCTTTGTTTAAATAAAAAAGAATTGGTAAAAAAAAAAAATAGTCAGAAAATATTTCTTGCCAATCTATTATTCTGAGAGAATTTTAGGAGCCTGCATATTTTGTATGGACATGATACTTTTGGGACTTATATATATATATATATATATATATATATATATATATATATATATATATATATATATATATAAATATTTGGTTTCGAAACAACATGACTTTTTTTTCAAAGTCTTTTCTCTGCATAATTCGCTATATGCAAATGATGGAAAATAATTTTCTTGAAGGGGAATATCTTCGATAGGGGAGTACGGTATGCGATTTTGCACAAATGATATTACCATGCAAAAAAAAGAAGAAAAAATCCAGTAAATAGGAGAAAGCTAATTGAATTTTTCGGAGGCCAACTGAATTGAAAGGAAGGCGGATTTCTTGAATCCGTTCTCCCTGAAAAATATCAAAAATGCAAAAAAAAAAAAAAAACAACAAAAAAAACAAATAAATAAATAATAAATAAATAAATAAAATATTAAAAAAAACAATAATAAATAATAAATAAAATGAAAAAAAATAACATGAAAAAAAAACCCACAGCAAATAGAAGCAAAACCAACGAGGCAACCTTCTTTCCTGCTTGTCGGATTGTACACACTTACGTTGAGGGCTTCCCTTTTGTCATCTGTTTCGCACATATGGATTGCGTTGATCGATTCCATTGCATATCTTTTCAACAGATGCAATGAATGAACAAATATAGCAACAGAAACCTGCGACATCCGCAATGATCTGATTACAATAAGTGCATGATACGAAGTAGTATATATTCTTATAAAGCGACCACCAAAGTATCGAATATTTTCTACATTTCTTAATCTCTGGAAAGTATTCTTGACTTCCAAAAGTCACTTAAAATATTTCTTTATAAAGAGCATATTGCAATTTCAAAGTAAAACACCAGATAACCTCTAGTATAATACCTCGTTGTGATAAAGTGTCTATAATCAAGCGATAATATTCTGAACGGCTATTGCTTAAATCATTTGGAAACAAGAATTCCAGCAACATATGAAATGCATTGTTTGGATTATTCGGATGACTATTCTTCTCCTGATTGTTATTTTTACAACGTTTTGGCGGATGTACCTTTTCTTGTGCATCGTTTACAAATTTGAAAATATTCATATAAAACTCGGAACCCAGACGAAATTTAGAACTGAAACTTTTGATTAAAGAGTGTTAGTTGTTCTGATTTCATCATAGAGTAAAAGTATTTATTTGTTTAATGTTATCATTAATTTATTAGTTAATGTATCTACCAATAAACTTCTTATGACATATAATATATAATGCATAAATTTTTAATATTTACTTCAATATATATATATACGAGCAAACAGTTAATAAATCATGTTAAAACACTTTGAAATGAGTTAAAAACATATTTAATCTGAAAAGGAGACACTAGATAAGTGGATAGTCCTTAATCCGCGGAGTTTCGAAGAAATACTTTCCTTCTCATCAGAGGGTAGGAATTAGCAAAATGCGGGATCGGATTTTGCATGCAAAAGTATTTGATGAAACAACAAGTAAGTCAAAGATCTTACTTGAAAACAAAAAAAGTGAAGCAGAGGGAATATGGTGAAGAAAAAGGTGATTACACATGAATGGATAGTCTGGTGGAAGATAAATAATCTTAGTTTTAATTTTATTTTATATATATATATATATATATATATATATATATATATATATGTGTGTGTGTGTGTGTGTGTGTGTGTGTGTTTGTGTACATACTATGTTGAACAGCAGAGATACTTCCTGATTTTTTTCGCTTGCGATCAGGAATTATCCCTGTTTTTCAATAAAACATGCATTAAAGAAAAATACTGCCCAAATCTCTCTCTCTCTCTCTCTCTCTCTATATATATATATATATATATACATATATATGTGTGTGTGTGTGTATAAATATGTATGTATATATATGTATATAACTTAAAGTTCCAAGTTACAAAGGAAGACAATGATCCAGTTACTCATTTTCGAAAATATCGGCCTTTTATCAACCACTAACTTTAAATTATTTAGGTATAAATATTGGCATATGATTATATAATAGTTGATTTATAATAATTTTGCACACCAGAGCGGAAAGCAAGAAGCAATTATCAAGCATACATTTGTGTATGTGCGTGTAGTAAAATTTATAGCAAATGTATTAAAGTATAACAAACCGTTACAGGGACGTATTTAAATGCCAGCAATCAATAGTAAAACGTTAATAAAACGCAATGGTAGGAGAATTAAACGGTAAATTATAAAACGTTTGTGCAAATTGCCTGAAATGGAGTAAACGTTAGCAAACATTGAAGACAAACGTTTTAAAAAGCAAAAGGAAATGTAACGATATTAAACGTTAATGGAAAAACAGAGAGTTTATTGAAGATTATGACAAAATCTTGAACGATGATATCTAGTATCTAACACGCTAACCACATGTTATGATAGGGTGATTAACTATTAACTAAAACCGTTAGAAAATGTTATTGCATTAAAATAAAACTGTAGCGTTATTTGCAAAGGATTCATCCTTATCAAGGTCCGGAGGCAACTCGAGGATGAAGGTTAATAAATGTACGGCAGCCAATGGGACATACTGTAGTATCGTTAGTAGTGAAAATTTGGTAAATTGAATTACTTAAGGGGACGGCTCGTCAAGAACTTATTCACGTTAGACTTGAAGTCGACAATATTGTAGTCAGTTAGTAAACAGGTAAAAAGAACAGAGTTTCGCAGGCTTGCAGTTCTAAGAAAGAAGCTTTGTCCTTGGAATCTACGTTTAAGTAAGGTACAGGTAAAGAGTGGGGGAAATTATTGACAGTAATTTCAGCTAGACGAGTATTTTTCGTGAAATTCCGACAAGGGAGACCATTGATTGGAGTTCAGACGAGCACATGCCATTAAAATAACGATAAAGCAGAGACAGGCTTGTAACGTCTCTTCTGTAGGAAAGAGGTTGCTGGGCATCCTCCACTAGGCTACAGATTCTATTTTGAACTCTGTCAAGGCAGGATAAGTTCTTCTAGTACCCTCTTCCCCAGATGTGGCAACAGTACTCCATCCTTGAACTGGCTCTTATGCAGGTAGAGAATTGCATCAGCAGTGAGATATCTACTGGAGCGGTAGAACGATCCCATCATTTTTCCAGCAGTCTTGGCAACGTGTTCCATCTCAGATCAGGAGTAAAGGTCAGATCTAGAAGCTTGTCAAAACATAGACCCCCCACAAGACGAGAGGCATTCATTTCAATTGATGTCAGACGGGGATAGAGCGTTGGTAATATTAACATAGAAGCTTGGTTTTAGATGCCTTAAAATTAACCAGACACCTTATTTCTCATTGCACCACATGATCAAGATCAGAGGAGAGCGAATCAGAGAGAACTTGATCGTTTACGGCCTTTGAAGTGTTGCCATAGATGGTAGTGTCGTCAACATAAATGTTTACAAATGATCTTAGGATGTGATTTGGAAGATCGTTGATGCAGATGCAGAAGAGAATTGAACCCAGGAGTGACCCCTGAGGGATTCCAGCATTAATACTGTGAACATCTGATTTCTGTCCATCAACCATTACTTTTATGGACCTATCAGACATGATTTAATAATTAAGAAGACATTTCCAGTTATACCGTAGGTGGAGATTTTGTAGAGTTACCTTTATGGACTACCCTATTAAAGGCCTTTGATTTATGAAGAGTATTTGCCCTAGAAAAGAAGCCCCCGTCGAGAGATTTGCTAATCTCATGAGATATAACTGTTAGCTACACTGCTGTAAATCTAGCAAAACGGAAACCATATTTCATGTAACTGAGGAGGTTTTATTGCTAAGGTGGTTGACCACTATCTATTTAACACAGTTTTCAGCAACTTACTCATGGCGCATAAGAGACTGTTTAGTCTGTATTGAGGGGAAGATGACCGATCGCCTGAATTTTTAAATATAGAACATATTAATGAAGTTTTCCAGATAGTTGGAAAGCAATTCTCCTTAAGACAATGTTTAAATAGTTTTGTAAGTATGGGAGCTAGTTCTGGTTAAAGCTCTTTTCTGAGTACTATAATAGGAATGCCGTCAGTTACTTTACTGGAATCAAGGTTTGTGATTAGCTTGGCAACATAACGTACAGATATTCGTATGTCGCATAGCGTATTTTCAGACACAGGCGGAGATACGCTTATAGATGTTACAGAGCGCGAATGCACGTATTCAAATGCACGCGAAATGAAATCACCGGTAAAGAAAAAAAAGACTATTAAGGAGAAAAAGGAAAATCACAAGAGAGACGTAGAGCACGTTCAAGATCATCTGAGAGGCGTGGTTAACGCTCAAGAAGACAAATTACATCGACCGTGTGAATGAGGAAATAAATGTCGTTGTAACAAAGAAGAACAAGTTGAAGTTCTTTTTTTGCGACTGATATTACAACGTGTTACATAAGTCTAGTATATTTGAACAATTTTGGATAATTTTTGTTAAATAAATTTGTGTATGGTTTCATCAGGTCCCCAGTTTTTATCATACGCCTCGCTGTTTTGTTTTTGTAGCCTTTAATTTTATTTATTTTTAAAAATAATTTCCCACCCTCTCTAAATTATGGGACTAATAGTACGATTAGCGGGAGATGTTTATTTGTTTGTTGGACATCATTCATAATGCTGAATTTGTTGGAATTCGTTTCCCCAATATCTTTCCATTAGGAATTCTTTCTAGAATTTTTAACGTAAAGTTTGCCAACGTTCCTAAATACTAGAATTATAGGATTACTTCCGTAATTTGAAAAAAAAAGAGGAGCTTTCTTCGTTTTTCGATTGAAAAATCAATTCATGTGCTGCATTTAAGAGGTAGATTTTTTTTACATATCTTATTTTTCCATAATATATGGTTTATTTTTTTGCGTGTATTTAGGCAGCATTTTTTCAGTCAGGCATACATTGTTAAAAACAACAGAAAACTTCTGTTTAGTGATACCTTTTTTATTTTTTCAATTTTTCGTAATATCTTTTTTGTATATATATCAAACGTATGGACGCATTATCCAAGCATGTTTTTTCTTCTCGAAATGCCTGCAGTTTTGAACGTTTATTTTTTTATGCACAAGGTGTTAATTTTCGCCCTAGAAAAGATGATATGATTCCATTTCCTTTTGATGAAAACCGGTTTTCTTTTTTTGTTGCAGATCATCTACTAGTTGACCAGTTGTGTACAAATCTCTAGAGCGGAAGGAGCCTTCTATCATGTCTGAAAGTGACACAATGAGTAAGATCGGAGATACGGTGCTGTTTAACTCATGCTCTCTACCGATCCGAGTTATGAAACAGGACCATTGCCAGAACTTTTAAAATGCAAATCTGAACGATTCAACGCTTGAGGGCTCACCTACACGAAGTTTTCGGCCACGGTTTTGGTCTTTGCTGTAGTTTCAGATAAAGGCCACTTCACATCTTCGAAGTCGGCTTGAAAGTCAACATCAAAGTGTACCTGGATGTGCTGTAGAGTGTGGTGATCCCCTGGTGCAATCAAGTGGCCGTTGGCAGATCGTGGATGTTTCAGTAGGACTCAGCGCCGGCTCACAAGAGACGCAGGCTTGGCTTAAAAAGGAATGCTACGAATTTGTATCCTTCTCTCACTGCTCCCCCTCCTTCCTCGACTTGAACCCGCCAGACTACATCATAGGTCATATATAAAAAACGTCACCAACATGACCTCCCAAAACAACAAAGCCAGACTGATCGCCGCCATCCGCCGAGTATTCGCGGAGCTCTCGCCGGCGGTTGTGGAAAAGGCATGCTCCCAGTTCCGGACCATTGAATAGATGCCAGCTCTATTACACAATCAAGTTGCCTGAATTTGTTTTTTCAATAAAAGTTTTAAAATAAAACTGTAGCGTTATTTGCAAAGGATTCCTCCTTATCAAGGCCCGGAGGCAACTCAGGATGAAGGTTAATAAATGTACGGCAGCCAATGGGACATACTGTAGTAATCGTTAGTAGTGAAAATTTGGTAAATTGAATTACTTAAGGGGACGGCTCGTCAAGAACTTATTCACGTTAGACTTGAAGTCGACAATATTGTAGTTAGTTGGAAAACAGGTAAAAAGAAAAGAGTTTCGCAGGCTTGCACTTCTAAGAAAGAAACTTTGTTCATGGAATCTACGTTTAAGTTGGGTAAAGGTAAAGAGTGGGGGAAATTATTGACAGTAATTTCAGCTAGACGAGTATTTTTCGTGAAATTCCGACAAGAGAGACCATAGATTGGAGTTCAGACGAGCACATGCCATTAAAATAACAGATCGTGGCAGATCGTGGATGTTTCAGTAGGACTCAGCGCCGGCTCACAAGAGACGCAGGCTTGGCTTAAAAAGGAATGCTACGAATTTGTATCCTTCTCTCACTGCTCTCTCTCCTTCCCCGACTTGAACCCGCTAGACTACTTCATAGGTCATATATAAAAAACATCACCAACATGACCTCCCAAAACAACAAAGCCAGACTGATCGCCGCCATCCGCTGAGTATTCGCGGAGCTCTCGCCGGCGGTTGTGGAAAAGGCATGCTCCCAGTTCCGGACCATTGAATAGATGCCAGCTCTATTACACAATCAAGTTGCCTGAATTTGTTTTTTCAATAAAAGTTTTAAAATAAAACTGTAGCGTTATTTTCTTTATCGTTCCACTCTGTCTATAGTTCTTTTTTATCCCGAACCTAACGCATAATGTATAAATGGGTTTAAAGTCGGGTAACCGTTGAATGATTTGTTTCGGTTAATAACTGTAGATAAGTAATAGGACTGATGTTTTGTTTAAAATGATACTAACTTTAATTTTAATTAGCTTATGTCATATTAGACCATCTTCCCCTACGTCTTTTTTTAAAGTTTTAAAGAGGGGTTCTACCTCGATAGCACTTTAGGTTAGGTAGATAAGTAGTGATTCTAGACTAGTAAGGATATATTTGAAGTTTTCAGAAAGTAATGCTTCGATGGCCTCCTTAGTGTTGCATTTAGAGATTCAATATCACTTCCATTTACTTTCTCAGTAAATTTTACATAAGAATAATCTTTTAGATTTATGTAGATTTTCTCATCTTTTTTCCGTAGGAAACATACGAATCTACAGACAGACTGATTCGCTGTGCCACAGATCTTCAGTGTAGCTAGACTGGCACATATCCCAAGCCCGGGATCTGACTAATAACCATTTGATTGGTAGTCAGTAACTCTATCTATCAGGCCACTGAGACAGGCGCCGTAAGCAATCATATGTAACACTATGTATTGTGGTGTAAACAATCTAATAATATGTATTTTGGTGTAAGTCACTGCTTCTTTCCAGTAGACTGCGGAGGGAGGGTCCCTACTAGAGCAGGAAATCAATCAATTTGATCAAAACATGGGTAATTTTATCGATTTCGATAAAAATATAAGTAGGGGAAGGTGGAACATTGTCTCATTCAGTCCCAGACAACGTCAGGTCACCCTGCTAGTATGTCGATAAAACTAATTTGATTTCACATTAAATAACCGAAAATGGTGGATATGCTGTTAATCCAACCAACCAAAGGAAACCTTGTGTGATGAGTTCAAGTTATCGGTTAAAAATATAGTCGATATCAGACTACACTGCATACAGCGGCATATATATATATATATATATATATATATATATATATATATATATATATATGTATATGCATATATATATATGATGGCCTATACAATGCTTAGACACAGTGCAAACATTCTTATTTATTTATCGATTCACTCGGCAGATATGTATTGTTCATTTTGGATTATCATGTCTCATTTCTTCTAGATATTTGTGTATGAACAAACGTTCCCTCTTACGTTGTATATTCCGCCAATATACATACGTTTAAATCCTGAATATTGTCGTATTATACGTGTCAGACATGGACTTTATTAGCACAATATCACAAAGCTAAAATGATTGAAATGATAGATAGACAGAGTGATGCAGATATAAGAAAGTGGATTTATATTAACAGATCCATCAGGAATTTTATTCGAAAGAAAACACATTAATATGGTTTTGAAATGTTTCCCGGGTTACCAGACTTTAGCTATGCAAAGAAAGAATATTACTAAGATTCGATTAAAGAAAAACCAAGGCAATAACCATAAAAGAGATAGGATGAAAGAATAAGAATTGAAACTAGCATACCGACAGTGGCAATTGAAAAACTGGACTCAGACTGTGGTAAGTGGCAGAGTGACGTTTGCAAACGTGTGATGAAGTTCTCTAAGATATGCACATAAGTCAATTTAAATCAATCCAAATATACAAATCTGTCTTAACTCTATCATTTATGTTTCTGTAATTTCTAGGCAAGAATTGATAATTTGTGTATGTATTCTTTTGTGAACTGTCATTCTCATCTTTATAGTTGTTGTTGTTTTACTATGTTTCGGCCAACTAATCCTCTGTCCTTCTTCAGGTTATTAACCGCGACTTGATAGGAATACTGAGTTTTGTAACTAAGATATGTTGCGAGTTTGTCTCTGCTTTATCGTTATTTTCATGGCAAGTGCTCGGATGAGCTCTAATCTATGGTGCCCCCTCGCCAAACTTTCACAAGAAACACCCGTCCAGCAGAAAACACTATCAATAATTCCCCCCCACTCTTTATCTGTGCCTAAACCTAAACATAGATTCCATGAACAAAGCTTCTTTCTTAGAACTGCACGCCTCTGGAATTATCTTCCGTTTTCCTGCTTTCCGGCTGACTACAATATGGTTGTCTTCAAGTCTAACGTAAATAAGTTTTTGATGAGCCATTCCATATAAGTTAACATATTTACCGAATTTCCATTACTAACGATTACTTTATTGTCCAATTTCTACTGTACACTCTTTAACCCTTATCCTCGAGTGGCCTCTTGGCCTTGATCAGTGGTGATGCCTGTGTAAAAAAAATTATTGCCTTCTATCGTTGTTGTCTCACCACGTTTTGGCCAACTAACGGTATAAATGCAATACCATTCGGTACGGAGCAGACAATGAAAAGCTAAATATGAACACAAAATTGGATTTAAAAGACCATAAAATCCAACCGTAGTCGCCTCTCTGGGCCCGTTACAGAGTGGGTAGAGGCGTTGAGTCTTTACGGTTCCAGGTGCGCATTGTCTGAAGATAGCGATTTCAATCATACTGAAGGTAGCCAAAACGTGGTGAGGCAACAACAACGGAAGACAGTAATTACTGGGATACAGCATTATGATCCCGTCGCGGTGAATCATTTGAAAATTGAAAAAAGGTCGGAAGATAACTTGGCTGAAATGTGGCGAAACAACAATTATTGAAGACGACTATAAAAGTCTGTGAAAGAATGGATACACAAATTATGAAGCCTCATCTCCAAGGATAAAAAAAAACAATAAAATATAAAGTATTATTTGCCGCATGCTATCCATGTGGACTAAATAAAGAGTAACTTTCGAAGTGCAGATTTCCTAGTTCGACAGAAAGGTACGTCTGAAGAACGTCGGATGTTACATCGGCCGGAACATTTTGAAAATAACACCTAAGATGAGAACGGTAGTCCGAACAATCAAGATAATATGGACCCTATTATTTAATCTTTTTAATCGCATAACACTAACAAAGTAATAGTGGGACTTATGTTTGGATGTAATCGTAGGTATTGAGTTGTTATGAATCTCGTGTTTTAAAAAAAATTCAAAATATAACTAAAAGAAGAAAGTAACATTTTTTAAATGGTACATCGCTGCCAAAGATGGGGCAATATAGACGCAGGTTGGTTTTTACTGCACATAAAACAAAAAAATATCCTCAAGTGTCTATCTGATTTGAAACAAAAATACAATTTACTATTGTCTATTAGGATTTCTCCTCTTATAATCAACAAGAGAACTTATACAGCATTTTGATCTTAATTGGAATTTCGGTCAGTCATGTCTGAAAAGGTGACTCTGAACAAGACTACTTTGTTCGTTCAGACTTTACCCAAAGAATAAGTGATTCTTTTCGGTGTTAGTGGGCGGTAATTGTGTGCTAAGAGGAAGATATTGCGTTTGGTGTGTTTGCATGTGATTGCTTAGTTCGTTTTAGATGAGAGATCACAAGTTAGAATCAAGAGGAAGAGTTAATCTGCCCGACCCATGGGGGTTCTTTGTTGATATTTGTTAGTTTCTTGGCGCGAATGGGACCACCTGAACAATCTCGACGAAGATTAACCTCGTTTCAACTTGATCCAGGATGATTTGCACCCGGGATCATGCGTTCAGCACCTACTGATCTTATAATCAATATCGATCTTGCTTTTTCTATTGTTACTGAAAGGGAAGAAAGGTGTACAATGCAATAGAGAGAAAAAGAGAAAGCGTGTGAAATAGGGAAATAGAGAGACGGAAAAAGAAAGAAAGAAAGAGAGAGAGATTCGGCCCATGTTTGATCTGTCAAATGAAAACAGAGAATTTCCCACGATTCAATTTAAAATTCGTCTTATCTTCTCGAAAGGGAGACAGAAAGTCAAACAGTTATATATCCACACACACACACACACACACACACACACACACACACACACACACACAAAACACACATATATATATATCGATAATTATAAAATTAGGTGCATACACAAACACACATATATATATGCATAAGAGAAAACACGTAGTTGAATATTCTGTTAGCAATACACACAGCTATATAATACACACTTATGCACAGACACACGCACACACATTTTACATATAATGTATGTGTGTGTTTCTGTGCATATATAGTCTTGGGAGTTTTAATCTTTAAAACTATACAAAATAAATTATCAAACCATTTAGTCAGTAAGTCATTCAATCAACTGCAATCACTGCACACACTAGATCTCTCAGATTCACTATAGTAACAGTAATACTTTATTTTAAGGGACCATCAGTTGTTTACCATGAAACACTGTTTCGGGGATTTAAAAACAAAACAGTATATTATATCATGGCTCCATAGCAGTGTTGATCAAACACCACCTCCCTTAATCTTAGGAAAAAAAACATGTTACATATTAGATCTAGTTTCCTATTCTTAATTACTATCTAACCTATTCATGTTATAAAAATGAATTTCTTACCCGTGAGATTCATCTGTTTCTAAATTAAAAAAGGATATATTTTTTAATTTACCAGTATTATATTTATAAGATTAAAAATTAATCAATTTGACTACTTATCACCCCACTATGATTAGTATTTTGTATATTTACATTCTTATTTATTGAAACTTAAATATATATAAAGGTTAAAAATATTCATACATATATGCATTCTTTTTTTGTAAATACATTTTATACATTACTAATAAAGTTTTGGATTTCCTTTACTAATATATTCTGGTTAATTTTAAACGATTCAAAAGCATCAGAATAGCAAACAAATGCTTTATTTAACTTTTTAAATATTTATGTTTTATCCCCACCTTGTTTTATCATCCTTATTACTGAGCTAGAAACTGGTGGTATAAAACCTATTAATTTTAAAGTAACGCAAACTATTCTCAAAAACTCTGACATAATGGTTCGATAAAACATAAAAACAGGGCAGGTACTATCTTTATGCGGCATTAGAACTATTTGGAAGGGGAAAGAGTTTCTTTTATCAAATATTTTATTAAGAAAAATCCCATCCTCAATTTTTATATCTAAATCCAGAAATGTAGCCGGTTGTCCTTTGTTTTCCCAATTCAATTCTAACTCCTTAGAATATATAAGATGTTAATTTTTTTCGAATTCATCGTTATCGTTTATACATATAAGGTCATCTATAATTCTCCTACACCCATAAAAATGATATGCTTTAGGTATATCATTTTTTAATTGTGATGACATATGTATATACTCGAGTCCATGTAAATACAGATTTACCCAAAATGGTGCAGGATCCAATCCCATTGGGATGCCTATCCTTTGGAGTAATATTTTATTTCCTATTTGAAAATAACATTCTTTAATAAGATGACTTTATGTATTTTTAATATACCTTTAGAAACACTAGTTTTGCTATTTTTATTTTTACACCAGAAAGCTTTAGAGTTTGAAACGTCTATATATTTACCTTTGGCACCTTCAAAAGCTAAATTCACAGTATCATTTAAAGTTTTTCGTGCGGAATTTTAGTATATAGCGTACTAAAATCATAAGTCGCAATAGATTTTGCTTTTATTCTGGAATTTATTTTATCTAATTTTTCTTTCACTGGTTGTGAATTATTTACTACCCTAAATAGATTAATATTACTATAGAATTTTTTTTTTCGGTGGAAATTATGTATTTGATTTATAAGTAATTTAAATATTTTAGATATAGCTTTACTTAAAGGTTTAGTAATGCACGTCTTTGAACCTACAATAAACCTAGCGCTAACTGGGCTTTGTGAATTTTAGTTATCCAATACATACATGAAGGTTTTTTTTTCGTCTTTAATCCTACTTTTTCACTAATAATACTATTATTCAGAATAATTCTATCTAAATTAATATTACTTACTTTATAGCTATCTGAAACGTTACCTGTAATTCCTACTTCCATCAATAAACGTTGTATATAATATTTTTTACATATAAAAGCTATATTGTTTTCCGCTTTACCAATAGAAACTACTACAAACTTATCTAGAAGTATTTTAAGTTCCTCCAGTATTTCTGAATTTTTTTAGAAGAGGATTAGTTTTTCTAGGGTGTTTAAATTATACGTTTAACCTTTTCATTTACGCATTTAAGTATATTATTTTTCCATGCATCAAACGTAGGCTGTGCTAATTTATATTTATTTACCATAGATATAATAAAACCTTCTAGTGCTTTAGTTACTCCTTTAACGCATTTAGTGTAATTTAGGCATTTAGGATCTCTATAATTCGGACCTTTACTAAGGAGTTTTCTTAATTTAGAATTATTTACTATCTTTAAATCTCCTGTAATTACATGTTTTATCTCATTATTACAGAAAAGAAGAGGAATTACATTCACATTCTGGAATATTAATAATATTATCATTTATATATTCTACCGTTTTCTTTTTATAATTGAAACCCTTATTACGTATTGTTGGCCCTAGTTTATATGTAACTATTAGTTTTTGATCCTTTGTAGCTCATTAGGTAGTAATTGTATGTTTTTTTGTTTATTTAATATTTTTGGTAAATTTACATCATC
The DNA here is from genome assembly GCF_053919585.1 of Euprymna scolopes. Classification (NCBI taxonomy): domain Eukaryota; kingdom Metazoa; phylum Mollusca; class Cephalopoda; order Sepiida; family Sepiolidae; genus Euprymna; species Euprymna scolopes. The sequence continues at coordinate 79,147,594 of NC_136489.1, read as the reverse complement.
AAAACCTTTGTTTACATACAAAACTACACAAACATTTCTAGGTTTCTTTTTTATACCGTCCACAGGTGGCTTATATAATTTAGTGTCGATTATATCCAGAATATAATCATACCATTGAATGAAATAGTCTTTCCTATATATCGTATCCGGTTGTAATAATATTTTCGATGCTATTTCCTTCAAAACCTTCTTTTTTGTTTGATTAAGTAGTTTTATTATATAATTGAACGACTCAGAAATTTTATTAATCATAATATCTTTAGTTTTACTAAAAAATCCTCGCAAGAAATAGCTGATTCTCTATTATTTCTATTAAAATAAGTTCTATCTCTTATACCGTAGCGAGGCAAAGCTGGATATAATCGACCTATATTTTCGGAATCTTGTAGGCTATTTCATACACACACACACACACACACACACACACACACACACACACACACACACACACACACACACACACACATATATATATATGTGTGTGTGTATATATGAAATAGCCTACAAGATTCCGAAAATATAAGTCGATTATATCCAGCTTTGCCTATAGTAAAAAAAAATAATTATGACAGCCCCTTTAAGAAATTCGTTTCTTATCGTTGAGCACTTTCAGTTGAATTAAAAGTCGGTCAATTTAGCTCTTATGCGTAGATCATCGTATAACGATTTGATCACTATGAGACTGACGTAATGAACATTTAAATTAAAATGTTTAAAATTCAACGCTATTTCCCACGGTTAATAGTAGCCGAATGGATACGGCCTCCGCTAATCGAGCCAGAGATGTCTCGTGTCGCGGGGTTCGAATCGTTCGACTGGTAGTAATCGTGACACCCTGCACTGAAGAATCCCGAAAGGATGAAACACTAGTGTCTGTAGGTATTTAATTATTATAGCAAAAAAAAAATAATTATGACAGCCCCTTTAAGAAATTCGTTTCTTATCGTTGAGCACTTTCAGTTGAATTAAAAGTCGGTCAATTTAGCTCTTATGCGTAGATCATCGTATAACGATTTGATCACTGTCTGCCTGACGTAATGAACATTTAAATTAAAATGTTTAAAATTCAACGCTATTTCCCACGGTTAATAGTAGCCGAATGGATACGGCCTCCGCTAATCGAGCCAGAGATGTCTCGTGTCGCGGGGTTCGAATCGTTCGACTGGTAGTAATCGTGACACCCTGCACTGAAGAATCCCGAAAGGATGAAACACTAGTGTCTGTAGGTATTTAATTATTATAGTAAAAAAAATAATTATATATATATATATATATATATATACGAGGGTCGTTTAAAAAAGTAAAGCTTTTTAACTAAAAAGTTAAAGAACTACAAACATGCGAGTGATATAATTAAAACGAGCAACCTTTTGTGCCCCATAATTTATTTTTCTACATAATCAGCATCATTCTCAATGCCTTTTTGCCAGAAATTTCATGACGATTATCTGCTTATGACGTATATTCATGACTCGGGTGATTTCTTAGAGTCTGAGTCCGTTAATATCTGCAACAGAGGGATGAAACTTCCGGATCATAAATACATAAGTTTGGGCATCAAAACAATGCAAGTTGCAATCTTTTCTAATCCGTTCGAGCGGAATAAAAATAGGAGCCATTACGTCTGGAACGCCTCTCGTATATACATTAGTCATCATAATATAAAGAACAGAAACAATTGAACCCTAAATATATAGCACTGAGCCATATATATATATATATATATATATATATATATATATATATATATATATTACTTAAAAAGTAATGCGTGATTTAGCAATAACATTTTTACCAAATAAATATTAGGGCATAGTGCATAAATCTTATACAAAGTTAAACAATTTCACATAATAATTATTTTAAAATAAATATCAAACAGAACAACAAAAATAAACTACTAGATAAAAGTTTAGTTCTACGGAGTACGTAAATTTTCCCATCAGAACCAGATATATTAAACTTGGTTTCGTCGTTGAAATGAAATGCATCCATTTGTGCATTAGTCTGAACAACATATTCTCCTGCATACTCCATGCATGCTTTTGTAAATGAGTGGCTTCGAATCTGGAATACGGGCATAAAATCCTGCATTTTTTTACGTGAGGGTAATCGTTTTCCTTGATATCTTATCATATGCGTTTTTATTAAATCTAAATATAACTAATATAGTATATTCAAAACAGTTTTGTAGACATTTAAACAATTTAAACAATTCTTTGCAATGTTTTCGGAGGTCTCCCGGTGTTTTGGTTTTGCATCTAACGTTTTATTGGTATTTTATCTGCTTATTACACGACGAACGACGCTTTTAGAACAATGAACAATGTCAAACAATAATAATAATTTTTCTTCAAAATAGAGAAGGAATTTTGCGTGTAGAAGCTCTATTATATAAAATTAATTTTGTGTGTGTGTGTGTGTGTGTGTGTGTGTGTGCGTGTGATAGTTCATCCCCTATAGACTCGAAAACGGCTCGGCCAATTTTTATGAAGTTTCACATGAAGGTACTTTATGTGCCTGGCAGTGTACTCACATAGGTTTTGTACCTGAATGTTTCGATAAGTATCGATTATCGATACTCGAAATAATTCGATGAAAGAAGGAACAGGCGATTTTGACCAAAATTAACATCTTACACAGCCTAAAATCACAAGTGTATTTGAGAAGTTTTATTACCACACAAGCCGAAACGGTAGAAGATTTATGCGTTTCATCTAAATCTTTATTGGATAAAAATTTCATGCATTACTTTTTAAGTAATACATATATATTTTTGTCTTTGCTGTTTCTGCCCCATTATATTATGGTCGCACATGTATATATATATTTTCCATTTCTGTTTCGGAACTTTTGAGATAATTGTGTTATACGAACTAGCGTTCTCGTCATACGTGTTATTCTCACTAGGTTTCTGTCGATGTAACCTCTAACCTATTTGGTGTGTGTTTTTTTTTTAACACGAGAATATTTCTGTCGGACTCGGGAATCTGTAAACATCCTAACTATTATCTCTGAACATATATACCATTCACTGGACAAAGCAGGGGAGGGTAGAGCGGTAGCTCCAGATATATCTAAGGCTTTTGACAGGGTATGGCACAAGGGTCTCCTCAGGAAAATTAAATCATACGGTATCACTGGTAGAATACTTAACATAATTAGGTCCTTCTTAGATAAGAGAAAAATCCAGGTTGTCCTTGACGGTCGTACGTCTACACAGTGGGATATAAATGCGGGAGTGCCTCAGGGGTCTATCCTTGGACCTCTATTGTTCTTAATATTTATTAATGACCTCCCCGACAAAACTGCCTCTGAGATGGGTATTATCTCGCAATTACTTATAACGTCACCAACTAACTTCGGAAGAAACCCCCCTCCCCATCTACTTTTCTTTTATATCGTAAGTTTCTTAAAACGTGACTAGTTAAAGTTCAGAATAAAATCACCATTTCTCTTAACGGTTAATTTAAAAAAAGAATCTTCTGAACGCTATTAAAAGTTAAATTCTTCACTAGTTTGCAGTTTGGAGACGGAAGCGTTGTTGTGATAAGTGATTTTCTCTACTAATTAGCACTTTTTATTTTTAGATTCCAATATTAATAACTACATTTTATTTCAGTATTTAATTTATGTATTTCTGTTGTATTAAATGCTAGCTTTTTTTCTCGTCCATAAATGTTTATTTATCTACCGAGTTGATTGCAAAAATAGATTACCTAATTGTACTCATTTTTAGTTCGTGAGAGGGGAATCTATCACCATACTTTCCCTTAAATACGTCCGTTGGACTTTTATTAAGTACAATACTTAATAGGTTTTTTTTTTTTTTTTTTTTTTTTTTTTAATGGAGAGTAGAAAACGCATTGTGGATGCGTTATCGGCAGCTCCTGTTACTCTCGCTTCTTCTTATTTGTCCCTCAGTCCTCATTTTGTAATGAGTGATTTTTCTGACAAAGGGAGAAGAAAAAGCTGTTTTCTAGATTGGCAGTATTTTGCGCGAACAGTTGGCAGAGATGGTCGAAATTTTCTGTTCCTATGTCTATCCTTGTAGCCATGTCACTAGTAAGGGTGCTGGAGGTAAACGTTTTGTCTGGGCTGACGTTATCCGCCTGATAGTCAGGGACCCGAACCTTGGATTAACCACTAAGGAGGCTGTCCTATCAGCAGGTGCAAAGTACTGGAGCTGCTGTATTGCCATTTGGTGAAAGGAATCTGGACCATGCAGTAGCTTCTGGTGGGGCCTCTCGATGCCATACTAGTGGGTAATTGTTACGGCTTTACCTTATCATGTGCTACAAAAAAAAAATTCTTCGTTTCTTTTTCTCTCTTAGTTTCCCCTCTCTGTCCTGCTCTAAGTAAATCTGACGACCTAGTCAACAAATTCCAAAATTTCATCATGACAAGTTTCAAGAAAAAATACACGATTAAACCCGGTTCTCCAACTTCCAACGTAGACCCCTACTACCATGTCTCCTTCTCCAACATCAGGGGTCTTCGTTCTAACCTTCCAGAGGTTGAAACCCAATTACAGGAGACTAAACCAGACCTTTTATTTTTAAGTGAAACTGGCATTAGACAGGCTATTTCCCTAGATGAGTTTGCAATTACAGGATACTCTAACTTAACTTCTAAATCTGACCCCCAAGATCGCCATGGGCATGGAATATGTGCCTATATTAAAGATAGCTTTCCTTGTGGGAGGGACATCTCCAGGGAAGATCCTAACTTACCCTATATGTGCTTCCGGGTTGCTTTAGCTCACACTACTGCATTTATATTTACTCTCTATCGCCCCCACAACAGCGGAGTTACTATCTTTCAAAGCATATCTGAGAAAATTGACCAAGTCCTTTCTACTTATCCTTCAGCTAACATTCACGTATGTGGAGACTTCAATGTTCACAACGTCGAATGGTTGACCCACTCAAACAAGACCGATGATGAGGGGAGGTTCTGTCATGATTTCTCCATTGCCTATGACCTCACTCAGATTGTTCAGGAACCTACCCGTGTGCCCGATAATGACGGCCAGTATGCGAGCCTACTAGACCTTTTTCTCACAACTTGCCCTGAACTATGTTCAGTTTCTGTTCTGTCGCCTCTTGGATCTTCCGACCACTCTGTTGTATCAATTAAGATAAAAATGAAATGTAATAAGTCCCCAGACGTACCTCTTCATCGTACAGTATATCGATACACTAAGGCTGACTGGGATAGCTTCCGTACATTTATATCTGATCTACCTCTGCATTCCATGTTTAAAAAGGATGTGTCCTCTATAGTATTAGACCTGACTGAATGGTTAATTGTAGGTATTGACCATTTCATACCCTCTAAAAAGTTTCAGCAAAAACCTAACAGCCAGCCATGGTTCTCTCCAGAATGTGCTGCTGCCATTGCGCACAGAAATCACTTTTTCCACTGCTTCAAACGTAATAGATGTATGGAAACTAAAGCCGTTTTCAGGACTGCCAGCAACCATTGTAAGAAAGTAATAAGGAACGCAAGAGAGTTGTATGCTCAATCTGTTAAGTCCAAAGTAGCTGAGCAGCGGCTTGGTTCCCACCAGTTTTGGCAAATAGCAAACAGAATCCTGAACAGAAGCGCGTGCTCCATCCCAACTATTATCAATGGACCTGAGGTAATCTCGTCAGCATCTGACAAAGCCAAACTCTTTGTCAAGAACTTTGCAGCTAATTCTACCCTTTGCGACCAAGACCGCCAACCCCCAATATTTCCTCCTGTATCAGAAAACACGCTATGTGATATACGTATATCTGTACGTGATGTTGCCAAGCTAATCAAAAACCTTGATTCCAGTAAAGCAACTGGCCCTGATGGTATTCCAATTATAGTACTCAAAAAACTTCAACCTGAACTAGCGCCCATACTTACAAAACTGTTTAAACGTTGTCTTAAGGAGAATAGTTTCCCATCTCCCTGGAAAATCTCATCAGTATGCCCTGTATTTAAGAATTCAGGTGATCGCTCATCCCCCTCTCAGTACAGGCCAATAAGTCTCCTGTGCGTCATGAGTAAGTTGCTGGAATCTGTGTTAAATACAGAAGTAATCAAACATCTCAACAAAAATAACCTTCTTAGTGACACTCAATATGGTTTCCGTTCTGCTAGATCTACAGCAGATGTCCTTACAGTTATATCGCATAGGATTAGCAAATCTCTCGACGGTGGCAATCTTTCTAGGGCAATTGCTCTTGACATATCTAAAGCCTTTGATAGGGTATGGCATAAAGGTTTACTTCATAAGATCGCTAGCTATGGTATAGCTGGAAAAGTCTTCTCAATTATTAAATCATTTCTTTCTGATAGGTTCATAAGAGTAGTAGTTGAGGGGCAAAAATCAGAAGCTCACAGTATTAATGCCGGTGTCCCTCAGGGATCCATCCTGGGCCCAACTCTTTTCCTGATCTACATTAATGATCTTCCAAATCATATCCTTACATCATTTGTAGACATTTATGCTGACGACACTACCATTTATGGTACCACATCTAAGACAGTAAACGACCTCGTTCTCTCCAATTCTCTCTCCTCTGATCTTGAGCACATAGTACAATGGGGAAAGGAGTGGCTGGTTACTTTTAATGCATCTAAAACCAAGCTTCTCTCTTTACATCATAAACATTCTAATCCACATTTGTCATCAATTGAAATGAATGGCTCTCGTCTTCAGGAGGCCTCAAGTTTCGACAAGCTTCCGGGCTTGACCATTACTCCTGATCTTAAATGGAACACGTATATCAAATCTGTTGCCAAGGCCGCTGGAAAAATGGTGGGATCTTTCTATCGATCCGGTAGATATCTCACTGCTGATGCTATTCTCTATCTATATAAGAGCCAGGTACGTCCAAGGATGGAATACTGTTGCCACATCTGGGCAGGAGCTGCTAGAAAGGACTTGTCCTGCCTTGATAGAGTTCAAAATAGACTTCGTAGCCTCGTAGGAGATGTCCTTTTCTCCTCCTTGCAACCTCTATCTCACAGAAGAGATGTTGCGAGTTTGTCTCTGATGTATCGTTATTTTCATGGAAAGTGTTCAACTGAGCTTCAATCTATGGTCCCCCCTCGCCAAACTTTCACAAGAAACACTCGTCTAGCTGTAAACATTATCAATAATTTCCCCCACTCTTTGTCTGTGCCTAAACCTAAACGTAGATTCCATGAACAAAGCTTCTTTCTTAGAACTTCACGCCCGTGGAATTGTCTTCCGTTTTCCTGCTTTCCGGCTGACTACAATATGGTTGTGTTCAAGTCTAAAGTAAATAAGTTCTTGATGAGCCGTTCCATATAAGTTATCAAATTTACCAAATTTTCATTACTAATGATTACTATATTGACCAATTTCTACTGTACACTCTTTAACCCTTATCCTTGAGTGGCCTCCGGGCCTTGATAATGTGGTGATGCCTTTGTAAAAAAAAATATGCTGATGACACTACACTCTATAACAGGCAGGACAGGAAAACAAATGAACACATATCTAAAGAAATGGCAAAAACACTAGAGGATGACCTCCAATCTGTAGTGGAATGGGGACATAAATGGATGGTCACATTCAATGCTGCCAAGACTAAACTGGTTTCCTTCAATAACTACAAGAAACCTTCTCTGCCACCAATAGCAATGGCCAGTGACTCCCTGTCCGATAGTACAGCTTTCAAACTGCTTGGCCTAACGTTCACAGGAAATATGAGTTGGAACAATCATATTGAAAACATTGCCAGGGCTGCTGCGAAAAAGGTAAGCTCTCTCTACCGTGCTAGAAAACTGCTGATACCTGAAAGTATCCTGTACCTCTACAAGACCACCATTCGCCCATGTATGGAGTATTGTTGTCACATTTGGGCTGGTGCATCTGCTACTAGTCTCTCGCTCCTAGACAAGGTTAAAAAATGAGTCGCCAATTTGATAGGACCTGAACTGGCATCTAAGCTTCAGCCTCTGTCCCATCGACGAAACGTTGCATCCCTCTGCTTGTTCTACAAGTACTTTAATGGTGAATGCTCTGACGAACCGCAGACACTTGTGCCCCCACGACGTAGACACCCTCGACAAACCCGACAGGCAGCTAAATCCCACCCCCACACAGTAGAGATCCCTAGATGCAAAAGATCTTTCTACTTCCCAGAACCGCTAGATTCTGGAATTCCATTCCAAGTTCCTGCTTCCCCAACTGTACTGACATGCAGAAGTTCAAGTGCAACGTGAACCGACATCTTGCTGCCCAAATCCCAACATAGCGCCCCAGTAGTTGTTGCCCCTGATAGTAGCCCCCTCACACCAAAGTGATAATACGCCTTGTTTGGGGTGAAAAAGTAATAAAAAAATACACATCGTATCTTTGCTTTCATTTTTATTACCATTTAGTTCCAGCTAGGGATGAGGTATGCTACCAGATGCGGGATATTCACTCGCTATCTCAAACATTTCAACTGAGAGAGATTTTTAAGGTCCTAATAATAAAGTGCATTTGTTTGTATCTCTCTTGCACTTGGTTATACGAGTATATTTCTCTAGTAGTTTTTGAAATTCTTTTTCATGAATCATGTTGCTCCTATAATCACTGGAATAATAGAGATCTTCCTAAAATTCCAGTTTCTTTTGTTGGCGTATATAGAACTCTGGTATTTCGTTATATTTTCCCGCTTAGCTCTGTTTAACTTAGCGTCACTGGAGACACTAACTTCTACTAAACTTGTTTTGTTTTCACATTCTTGTCTTATAACATTATATAAGGTTTAATAAGTCGTTTCTAAGTACCTCCCCCCTGCCTTCTGTTCCAGCAGATACTGCAATCAAGGACCATATGTGGGAGCAACCCCACATATAAAACCATTGCTCTTGTAGCAATCAGTTATTGGTCAATTTAGGGGAAACCCTTCATACCAATTGTCACTATCCAGTTCTCTCTCGGAGGAGCTGGTTCCCCTCCCCTTCACTTTCCACATTAAAAAACGGCCATGTGCCTAATTTACTGAGTGGGGAAGCAAATAAATACTAAGTTATATGAGGGGCCAACCCCACATATCGGACCATTTAATGTAGGGGAAACGCTTCATACTGGTTGTCAATATCCAATTCCCCACCTCGGGGGAGCTGGCTCCCCTTTCCCCCATCGCCTTTCTCTCCACATTAAAAAAAACAGCCTTGTGCCGGATTTGTTCAGTGGGGAAGCAAATAAATAAAAGATATAAGAATTGTATGCACATAATAGATAGTATGTGACGTATTACCAATTCAACCAATTTATCATTTAATCTGGTATATGTTCCCAAGACTTGCCGGTGCATTCGATATTCACAAATGGTCCAGTAGAGTACTGTCCATTAATGCATCTATAAACACTTTCAAATGTTTTAGAAACATCCAGCAAGACGCCGGTTTGCTGTCGACACTGTTCCATGCAAATGACTTAGTGATATTTATTTGTTAAATGTCGAACAGAGTTTTAAAAGAAATCTAGACAATTCCGGAAATTCTCTTACATTTATTGTAAAGGGTTGTATTCAATATTTTACTCTTAAGGTTTTTTTAGATGCGCTTATAAAAAGGATTTTGTCCGTCGGTCATTTACTTGGTACACTGTATCACTGTATAGCTTTGAATAGTAGTAGACCTACCCGTGATCCGTTGGGAAACAATGATTATCAATATGTGTTCCACTTGGATTTTATTGGAAAATATATATGTTACATATACGCTAACATATTTGTCATACATTACTCAAACTAATTTTCGTCCTCTTTATATTATCCTTATAAATAATATTAAACAAACGCGACATACTTTTGCTATTTAATTTACATATGTGTCTACGGTCAATAAAAATACACTACGTAAATTATTTCATAGGTTGTTCCGTGACCGCTTATCTGGTACTTGTGCATTTAACGAACCAGACGTAACTCAGCATTCGCTCGGCTTTGTCCAGCGCATGACGTCAACAGCCGGATAAAACCGAGCGTTGGCGATAAAATAAAAAACAACGCCACAACAAAATAACTGTACAATGAAATTGTAAAATGTAGAAACATAAAAAAAATCAAATAAGTAAAAAGCAAAACCCTACCGTTCATTTATTCATTTTTTATATTATTGTTTGAAATTGTTTTCTGTTTTCAAAATAAATACATATAAAACAAGTTTTTTTTTTGTTAAATAATAGGAAACTTTTTTGTCTGAACTGTTTTTTTTTTCAATTTTTAACGTAAGAAAACATATTGTCTATGTCTTAAACACGTAAAAGTTAATACGTTTTTTTTGCAACTCTTTGTCAAATGGAAAAAGCCTAAAAAAGGGGCAATAAAAAGCATTTGGGGGACAAGAACAAAGATTATTTGTACATTTTTTTTCGCCAGAAACAAGGACCTTTTTTATTTATTAGTGGAACGAGGGTTTTGGCGTTCCTATTTGGCACAGTGACCAAGAAACCCTCCTTTTCGGCGGGGTCGTATCCACCGAAGACCCAGACCGGTGTCAGAAGTCTGCCGACGTTGTGTTTTCTGCGGTTAAAAACGGACTCGTCGATTTCTATGGCCTGGGCCTCCAATCTGCCGGGGATTCGTAAGAAAATAGTCCCTGCAGATATCACGCAGGGAAATTTTCCAATCCACAATTGTGTTGCGAGAACGTAACCCACATTCGCGATAGAGATTTTTTATAGATGCCATCTCGAACGCCCATAAGTATATTATTTTTATTATGCATGCGATGGTTAGTCGAGATTTTGAGGAGAAGGTCCCAATCCTAATAGAGGTCCATCGACGACATGTTACACTTCTACACCTCCAACCGTAACCGTCGGAAAGGCTTGTTCTCTTTGCAAGTACACAATCCTGGCCAAAATGTAAACAACTTTTTCTCTTCTGCCAACAATTTCTGTTGCTGGCAAAAGTTTAGTGCAGTCTCTGGGGACTGGGGCTGGTCCGCAAGGTTTGTAATATTCATTATTATTTCGTCAGTTATCTTTTTAAAACAATTTTTTTTTAACTCTCTTCAAATAAGCGTTTCTTGAGTTGTGACACTCTTCCAATTGATAGCAAAATTCTCGTCTGCTTAATCGGCAACGCTCGGTTATATCCGGCTGTTGACGTCATGCGTCGGACAAAGCAAATGCTGAGTTACGTCTGGTTCGTTAAATGCACAAGTACCGCTTATCTACCTATCGAAATAAGTTTAAAAAGGAAGTTCTTCAATAAATCGTTAAAACTAATCATGTTTTAGAATTGAAAAAGAAAAAAAAAACTAACATAGATAAATCAAATTACGGTGTGAATGAATGCTTTTTTCTTGCCACTTATGGATCCACCTCATTCAATCATAAATACAAAAATGACAAGATTTACGTTATGCTATCTGGTTTCCTGTTTTAGTCAATCGACAAAGTTACAGTTTTAATTTACTTATCAATCAATCTATCTATCTATCTATCTATCTATCTTCTCTGTTTCTATATATTTATATCTTCCTCTCACCTCTGTGTTTGTATATATATATATATATATATATATATATATATATATGCGTTATTTGTATACGATCAATTCGAATATAAATCAATTTCCAACCTAACCGTGCTCAATATTTCACATTTAAAACTGTCAGAATTGCAATAGATCTAGTAATAAAAAAGTTATATCATTCCATAATTTAAGGACAATATCAAAGCAAATATTTGTACCCATGTTTTTGTAGAAGTAAAAGGTTGGTGCAAAAATAATATCGTTTTTTGATGTCCAGCATCATGTAAAAAAAACGACATTATTTTTTCACCAACCTAATACGTATCATTCCTGGGAAATTCAGGCGATTATTGTAAACTTACCAGTCACTAGGAAGGTTAAAGATCCGAAATATCCCACGAAATTCGTACAGAATAAAAAAAATGGCAGTTGAGATGTCAGAGGTTGTTAAGAACAGAAAAAAAATCAGTAGCAAAAACAGTTAAATCTGTTTCTCACAACAAAATATTGACGCGCATAATTGTCCAATCATATAAACCTTAATATTATTATATACTAGACCACCCGTGACCCGTTGGGTCAGTACGTTATATTAGCTATGGAATTCATGTATGAGCGTGACACTTGTGGCATGAAGAAAATAGTTTTTTTTTACATAACAGAAGCATTTCTATGAAAGTATATTAAAATGAAAAAAGAATATAGATAGATTTCTATGAGTCGTTCTGTTTATTATAATTGTTATTTTTTTTTTAAATTACAGTTACTGAATTATAAGTGGTTGGTCATACTTATGCACTGAACAGGTATCATAATCCTTATTATAGTTGAATTCAAATTTTGATATATCATCTTTTAAATGAAATTGTTAGTTGAAAGTACAGAATAATAAAAAAAACACTCTCCACATGTTAATAATGGCTTTTTAAATAGAAAATGAAAATAAAATGTAACTTTTTTCATTTAATTTAAGCAAACATTCAGTACCCATTGTGTAAAGGAAAACACTATTTAATGTAATAGAAATGTGTGCATTTACCGATTCAGCTTTCCGTTTGGAAATGTAAGCAGACGACTTTAAAAAACATGGGAAGAAGAAAAAGAAATTTTTTTGTAATAACGCCCTCTAGTAAAAAGGTCTGCATTAGTTAAGGGGGATAACTCTATCCAGTTTTACATCGGTCCCTTTTTCTCTCTCTCTCACACATACACGTAACTATTTCTCGCGTACGTAACGAAAACAGAGGGAGTAGGAGTGTTGAAATCTATTAGAGGGAAAGTGAGAGGTGTTTTCTTTCCATAAATTGTATAGGGTAATATTTCATATTATTAATAGATTCATAGATAAATAGATTTTATAATATATATTATAATTATCTATGAATCTATGTATTATTTGTATATATAAATAACTATTTGATCAAATTAAATGAAATTGTTTGTATTAAAAGCGATATAAAAATTCCGGAATTGGAATAACGGATTGAAGACGTTGCTATTTACGCATGCGCAACCGGATGTTGAAAACCGGAAATCTGATTGCAAACATACAAGATCCATAGACTTTTAGTATTATATAGATTATTATTAGTCTTAAATTTTAAAATTATAAATGTTTCCTATTTACAATACGACTGCTACTAATTGCTTTTCCATAAATGCGACTTCCTTCTTTCTCTGAAATATCACATGACTGAATAAGTAAATCACCCACAAAGACTGCTTCCCATAATATATATATATATATATATATATATATATATATATATATATATATATATGCAATTTATTATCTGAATTTTCCCACTTATTCAAGACTAGAGGGATTCCTGTATTGAATGAGGATAAACACATATTCCACACATGTTGGTTATTTATGAATTAGGACTCAAATAAAAACATACCTTGCTTGTTTTAAATAAGATTCACACTAGAAATCATCTCGATGTTGACAAAAGAGAAATTAATTAACAAATAGCATGTCTTAGTTTTAACGCACAAACAAGAAACTGTCTGTCTTTATTGACATTTTGATACAAAGAGAGGAAGATACATGTAATCACTCGCTTATATGCAGACAAAGGGAAGGTAACTCTAAGCTATTCAAGAGATTATATAAAAGAAAAATAACATGTCATCAAAGCATAAAACAAGTGAGTTAAATTTTCATACACTACTTTTACAGTATATTCTATATTTATAAATTCCAACAGTATATTCAATATTTATAAATTCCAACATTACCAATTATATCTCTATAGCATTACCAAGTTACCTATAGGGCAATAACTATTAAGTTTGTCTGATCATTGACTAATAACAGATCTTAAATCTTAATAGTAAAATTTACTAAACCAACCAAACTTAGTCTTTTTTATGCCAAGGTTGAAACCTTTTCTTTTCTTCAGATCTGCAACTATCTCGAAACTGTTTTCATAGCTTTTTACTCCGGAAAGAGAATTGCACAGAACAATATTTTTTTGCTAAATTAATGAGCCTACAAAACTGTTCCATTACTTCTCAAGCACTGAGATATATCAGAGATAAATACTAGGAATGTGGTACACTCGATTTAATTCAAATTTTCATTTTAAGAAAAGAAAAATATGTCATAGTGGTTAGAATACACAGCCTATTAAATGCGATTATAATTTCCACACCAATTTTAAAAACTGCAGCAAATTCCATTTGTTAGAACACCGATTATCAGATTAGCGTCATCTTTGGCACCAGTGGATTATAAGATTTTACAACGAGGAGTCACGGGTACATTCAACTTTAGGAAAAGATTCGGGGAATGAATGCAGTTTCAGGGTGTTGCATCGACTCCGGCCTTGAACCATTGTTTGTTGGCCTTCTTTGTCTTTTCTCCATCTTTGGTTCGATTTAGTCCTGCATTCATTTTGGATCAGAGGGCGTTGGCTCTTTGACGGTCATCTCTTTCGCTCTGGTCAAAGTGACCACTATCAATTTAACCAGCTAGGTGACGATTTAGTTCTTGACGTTTGCCAGATGAACTTTCCTCGAAATTTTGTGGAAATTGTTTAGCATCTCATCCCCTCCTTCATTCGTCTGAAGGAGATTTCTGCCGATCAATTCGTTCTTTGTCTACACGTTCTCTTACGGCCTTCCATTCGATATACTGACAAGGTTCTCGACCAGTTATAGATATTGACATCTGAGGTGATAAATCAGTAATAACTTGTTTCTTCCGTGCTATTTTCATTTTGGTTCTCACATTTCGATAATCACCTTCGCAGACAAAGTTATTCACAATTCCAAGATGTTGAGCGTCTCGGCTTCCACTAGAATTTGGAAATGAAAACGGATAATGTTTACCATCCAAATCTGATCAACAAAAGTTGATATCTTCTTTTGTGTTACCGCGTGAGTTGCTCTCCGGGCTGCTTTCTTTATTTCACTGCAGTTTATGACGTGCATATTCCAGATCTTTGAACCTGTAGCTATACTATTTTCTGTTTATCCAAAATTTTACAACCTGTCTCAGTGAATGTGCAGGTCATTCCGGATTCATAATTATTTTTTTTTATAAACAAAAACATTTTTTTTTATCACAACCGAAAATTCCAGATGGTCACAAACAAAATTCAAACGTATTTATTTTTTTTCGTCGATATGTTTATGTTGGAAAATAAAACTAATCACTCGTTTATCTACAGCTAAAAGGGAAGACAACTCTAGGTTAGTCAACAGCTTCAATCAGAGAAAAAGAACACGTCATCAAAGCATAAAACAAGTGAGTTAAATTTTCATATAGTCCAAAGGACACAACTTTACAGTACTAAAATCTATATTGAAAATTGATAAATTCCAATAACACTTTTAAAAAAATTATTGTCGTTGAAATCGATGAAATCGTTCATTTTTCAATCAAATCGAATGATTACCTGTTCTAGCGAGGGCCCTCCAAGGTGCACCGGAAGGAAGATTCACATGCCTTCCAGCAGTGATTTAGTTTACTATATATTGTACTTTACTTTGAGCCTATATATATATATAAAAATTATGTAATGTATTGAATTAAAGTAATGACCGTGATGACCGTACTTTACGGCCTGAAAAGCCCTAGGAAAGCGACAGTTTTTTGGTTCTGTGAGAAAAAAAAGCATAATAATTATTAGGATTAATTTGAAAATTATTATCATATTTGTACGATTAAATATATATCTATCAACCTGTCTCTCTCCATTTCTCTCTCCTCCTCTCTTCCTCTCATATATATATATATATATATGTATGTATGTATATACATATATATGTATATATATATATATATATAATCTTAGAATCTTAGAAAGAATCCTTCCTGTATGAAAGAGGCCGCAAATCATCTGTAATTAAAAAAGAACATGAGGGAGAAATGGATTATAGATATCTGTTTCAATATACAAGAACCTGCCTACCTCCCTACCTGCCTATCAACCAAGCTGCATGTCTAATTCTTTTGATTTAATGATTGGAATAAAGTTTATGTTGGTAAAACTTCGCACACACATAAACACAAAAAGCTCCGTCTGACGTTGATCAAT
Source organism: Euprymna scolopes (assembly GCF_053919585.1). Classification (NCBI taxonomy): domain Eukaryota; kingdom Metazoa; phylum Mollusca; class Cephalopoda; order Sepiida; family Sepiolidae; genus Euprymna; species Euprymna scolopes. Next base: position 79,131,558 of record NC_136489.1, on the reverse strand, counting down.
TCAGAGCAGTCATTAAGTATATCACAAATTTCCTTTTACATGTTTCTGAAAAGAATGCTCAAAAGATATGAAGAAGGAGTGTGTAGATAGAATTCTATAAAATAAAACTACTAAGGAGAATTTTGGGGTTAATACTGAAGTAGTTAGATTTTTCTTTTGGGAGAGTCAACTTCGTTTAGACTAAAAATTGAAACAAGAAAATACATTTTGCTTTAAAATAACCGTAAGTGGATTTTTCTTTTCTTAACTTAAAGAAATGCAAAATGTGTGTTTAAGAAACAAAGGAAAGACTAAATACTGGAACCAATACCGAATTTTTTTTATTGAATAATTTATTTAGATTTTCAATGAAAGTCTTTGGTCATCTGTACATATGTACATCACACTTTGCTGCTTGAATCCCTATTTTCAACCTTATTGCCCCTCCCTGCGTACACATTGTTGATACATACTTTTGATGTTCACCTAGAGATTGAAATTACATATGCATACCTCAATTATACACTCAATCTCTTTGTTATCAGTAACATTTGTTACAGCGTTCATTAGGAACCACACGCCAGTTTTTATTTTCCCCACTAAGTTATTTTGTGTTAATTAATTGTATTTTCATAATTATTGAATACCGAGCCTAATCTAAAATACAATCTGCTTACGAATGCAATGGAGACTAGAAAAAGACGTTGAAATTACAGTAGCAAATGACCGAGTCAACGTTCGAGCATACTGATCCAAAGTATGTTCTGAATCGTTGTAGCTCAGGTGATCCTCCTGATTGGAAAGAATTAAGAGTAACGCAGCATATTGATTTGGTTTCGAAGGTTCAAGTTAAACTGATGGGTTCTGATTTTCAATTAAAATAGGAAACCCCAGCACGAATATTTTCAGTAAAAAAAAAACAAACAATTATTTGACACTGAAAAATAACGAAACCGTTTGTTGTTATTGTCTTATTTACTCAAGATATGCAGATCAAGTTTTTTGTTTTGCCTGCTCTTTGTTCAGAATGAAAGCAAATATCGAGTTCCTGTACAACAATCGGCTGAATTAGTTGGTCTGTGACTCCTGGTTTGTTTCCGAGTATCTTTTCAAAATGTTCTTTCCATTTCAGAACATGCATTGCCATTTCGAACATGCATTTTCCTTTAACTTAGCTTTGGCAGGTCGTTTGCGCCCAGATATCTCATTTACTACTTGCCTAGCCAGATATGATTGTTTGTTACCTGCTGCATTCTGTGTTCGATCAGTTTGTTCTTGAACATACTTCTGTTGTTCTGATAGGTACATCATACTAAGCTCTTGAAGCGCCTGCTTCCTTAATTCCGATATTGAGAAGGATGATTTTACAATGGAGGAACTTCTAACTGTACTAAAGAAGACCTGGAATCGTAAAACTGCAGGTTTAGATAACATACCTCCTGAAGTATGAAAGACAGGTGGCTTCAATACACATCCTTCTTAATTGATTCAATTCTATATATAATCAAAAAGTTATTCATAAATGGAGGGAAGGATGCATACTTCCCTTCACCAAGAAGGGTGACCTAAGCATACCAAACAACTACCGAGGAATAACACTCATTCCAATTGCAGCAAAAATCTAAAATGCCATGCTTCTCAACCGTATCCAACCAAAGATCGAAAAAATGCCCAGGAAGAACCATAATGAATTTAGAAAAAATCGCTCTACTACTTAGTCAAATACTTACTGTTAGGAGACTAATTGAAGGAGTCAAAGCCAAAAATATTGAGGCAGTCATGATCTTTGTAGATTTCTCCAAAGCATTCGACCCCGTACATAGAGGAAAAATGGCCAACATTTTAAAAGCATATGGCATTCCAAATGAAGTCATTAATGCTATCATGATGCTATATGAGCACACGCGATCAATGATCAGGTTCCCAGATGGGGACACTGAATTTTTCGACATCCACACCGGGGTTCGACAAGGAGATACTCTTTTCCCTTTTCTTTTCAATGTCTGTCTTGACTTTGCACTTCGCACCTCTGTTGATATACACAACACGCTAGGCTTCACCCTAAATGAATCCAGAAACCGACGTTATCAATCAGCACACATAACTGATGCAGATTACGCAGACGATATTGCTTTGTCTGCGAATAACACTGCTGATGCACAAACACTGTTAGATAAGCTAGAAAAGTCTGCAAATGACATTGGTCTCCACATTAATGTGGATGAGACAGAGTTTATGACTTTCAATGTGAAAGGAGAGATCAGGGCTCTGGTTGGATCAACACCGAAAGAAGTCGCTGAGTTTACGTATCTGGGCAGCAACATAGTTTCCACATAGAGAGATATCAAAATTCGCATTTCAAAAGCATGGGCCGCATTAACAAACTGAAAAGGCAGTTCTTCAAGGCAGTAGTAGAGTCTGTCCTTGTTTACAGTGATACTACCTGGACACTCACCAAAAGATTGGAAAAATCTAAATGGCACATACACCCGTATGCTACGAACAGTATTAAATATATCTTGGCAAAATCGTCCCACGAAGAAGCAACTTTATGGCAGCCTACCTGCCATATCTAATACCATCAGAGCAAGACCTCTACGATTTGCTGGTCATTGTCTGAGGAGCAAGCATGAATTGGCGAGTTATGTATTGCTATGGACTCCTCGACACGGACGCGAAAGCAGAGGACGACCTAGATCCACGTACATCCAGCAAATAGTACACGACGCCAACTGTGAACCTGAAGATCTAAGGCAGCTAATGGAAGACAGGAAACTCTGTAGAGGAAGAGTCACATTGGTCCGGGCAAGGAGCCCGTTATGATGATGATGATGATCAAAGCAAAAGTCGCGGGAGGTTGTCTTCATTCGTAGGATTTAGTATCCATTGGAGCCGTCTGTCGAAAATTTTGAAGACACATGGACAATCAACTCATAATAAAGAGTGTAATATGTTGTCGCATGATAAACGGTTACAATTAAGTAAAAGGAGCAGACATACTAGAGAGCAGTTTTATTTCGCTTGATTATATAAGTCAGTTTACAACTGATGGAAATTTTGCCTTTCGTAGCTTAAACAAAAAGTCCGGTGACACCAGAAATGGAAATTTTCTCGAAGAAATGGAGCTAATAGCAAACTTTGATCCTGTCATGGCTAAACATGTCAGACGCCTTAAGAGCTATGAACTGCGTAGTCATTATCTCAGCAAACGCATGCAGAATGAAGTTATCAACCTTCTTGCTCAGACAATACAGAACAAAAACATTTCCAAAGTTTTTGCACGAAGATCTTATAGCATAAAAATAGATTGAGTACCTGATATAAGTTACACATAGCAACGAAGTATTGTTCTTCAGGAAGTTGAATTTACAGAAGGATGTGGAGCAGAAATTCTTTGAATATTGCTTTTAATAGAAGTCAATAAAAAATAGTTGTACACATGCCACCTGCCATTCATCGACTTAATCTGGAAATTGCTGATGCTGCAAGGTCATTAGCTACGTTCATTCATGTACAATTTATTCATCGTGTCAACAAAGCTAGCTAACCCACATGACAGTTAAACGCTTACGAGCACATGATAGAAAGAAAAGGTGGCAACTTTGAGGTTGTTGCATTTTCAGACAACATAACTTTTGGAAGTGATCGAAGAATTAGAAGGAGTGTCTCTGGATAGTTTAGATGGATTTATCAGAATGGTATGTCGAGATTTAGCCATTGAAATCAGGTTTTGGTGTTTTCTGTTTTTCTTGATTAACTGGCAGGACCTGCTGTTTCTATATGTTTATTATATGTAAAGCTTTAGTGTCCCTCAATATGCATCGATGATCAGATTTTTCACGTCGACTGGCACATCGTTTATTTCAAAATGCAGACAGGACGACTTTCGATAGTCGAAGTTAAGGAAAATGATTAGCTTATAAGCTTGAAGTGGATAAGAAAGCAGATGAGTCAGATTAGAAGTGTGGTGGAGAAGCTTTTAGCAGAGAATTTTTTAATCGAATCATGGATAAAATCTTACAAAGTCTTCACAAAGGGTTTGAAAACATGATTGATTTTAAAGCAAAGTACGAGTTTTGGGTGGAACAAGTAATATGAAAACACAAATAACTTTGTACATGTTCCTGTTATGTTGCTAGGCTTTAACAAAAAGTGTTGTAGAGGGCGATATTGACTGTGAGAAACTTGGAAGAGAGAGATATAGATTTCGTCAATCTCATGGACAGTAAGAAATATGTTAATTTTCAGCTTTTGAATGTATAAATTATAAAATGAAACACACACTTGATGATTCATATCCAAACATACTTGTTGTACTTAGAAATGTAATCAGTTACATTGAAATTTTGTGAACGCAAGTTCTCTGTTGTGGTAGGACCCACCTGTTAGAGAACATTCGCCTGTTCTTGTAAGTAAGTAAAGAGGAGATAGGATAGTCCGAGAATTCGAACCTGGGAAGCTAGGTTTGGAAGTAAGATTCAGGAGAATTCTGATCATGAGTTTAAAATAAATAATACAGATATGTTATTGAAAGGAATGCGTTGTTAGTAATGTTATTGAAAAAGGAATTTGATGATTCGATTCTGTTTATGAAAATGAAATGAAATTAAAATAAGGAATTTGAAACGAATAGGAAAATGAGATACATATTTGTAAAGTAGATTAGTCGAAAAATTAGGTTAGAAAATTCTTCTTTGCAAGCATGTGTGGACGATGCACATGTTTTGGGCATGTTTTAGACAGTGTGAGGCATGTCAGGCCACGGGATCGATATGCAAGTTGTTTGGTCATGCAATGACGTCATGAGTAAGAGATGAGCGCTGAGTCAGTGAGGTTTGGATAGAGCTGACAGGAGTCAGAAGGAACCCATCTTTAGAGGCGGAAGATTGGAAATTGAAATCATGTAGAAAATTTGAATTTCTTGATGCACGCCATTGACCGGTGAAGAAATAAAAGGACGTCATAATCATTTTGTAGCAACTGTCTTGAGTTATGTCATTCAACAACAAAGGATTGTGGATTTGTATTATAAGAACTTTGTGTATAAACTCATCAAAGAATGTTCCTCTCTCAGCTATTATAAGTAATGACTTGATGACTGGTTCCTTCTTTATTATAAAAGAACTGAGAATCATCATCTCAAAAATATATATGTTAAAGAAAGATAATGTTTATAGAAACACTCCCAGAACTGTCAAACTGTATAAATGTCAATCTCTCTTCTATCTATATATCTAATCTTCTCTCAATGTCTATTACATGTAACCGTATCTCCTTTAAAATATACCCTGTCTCTATCTCACTAATATGAACACTCTAAGACGAACACGCAACAACAAATATATAACATACGTCATCCCTTCTAATATACCCTATACAACACATACATATTTGGTGCCGTGACCACACGTGGAGTGTCAACCATATAAATATGGTTGGTACCGTAAAGACGGGAGAGGCTTAACGAGAGACCCAACGAGAGACTGAGAGAGACAACGGGATCGAGTGTCGACGACTACCCAGCCGACACCTTCTTCAGGGACGGTCTCTCCATGACTATACCAATGGACTATAAATATTGTACATACTTTCTTGCTCTCAATATATCTGTTCTATTTTACTTTGGTGTTCTAGTTATTTATTTCCATGTGTTCAACCTTCTCTAAATTGTAACTAATTAAAAACTTTATTCCGAACTAACATGCCTTAAGAAATACTGGCTGATATATCTGTTATAAGCACTGGACATTAAATAAATCGAGAAATTATAATTATATTATTATTAATTGTAATTATAATTTTGGCAAGGACACAAATTTTCTGCAATTGCAATGTCAGTTTGGGTAAAATCTGTTTATTTTTTCTGGCTGACTAAAGCTTTATTCCGATTGCACGCACAAACTTTCTTGCATGATTGAAAACCTGTTTTAATACTATTCTGAAGGAATTTTCATCAAACGCGTATTTTTCCCATATGCACATTCTTGTATCTGTTTTCACGAACTTTTCAAACATTTCATGAATAAATATAGTAAATACTAACACACATTTCATTACACACCATACATTCATACATACATACATACATACATACATACATACATACATACATACATACATACCTATAGTATACAGAAAAATATTTTTATCTGCTTTTTATTTACAACTACAGGGAAATAAACATTAGCACACTCCTAAATAAGACCTGTTTGCCTTTTAATTATTTACCATCCAAGTGAGTTCCAAGTTTACTCTTAATAAAGGACTAAATTATTTAGATAGGTTTTGAATGGTTTTCATTTCATTTTGTCTTTTTCTCATAGAGTAAGGAAAGTTAATGAAAAGGATATAGAATTCACATCGAAATTGCATGGCAAAATCCGTAATGAGTTTCATTGGTAGCAGTGTGGTAAAGTGACCCAATCTGTATTTTGAGTAATCCACATCACAAGGTAATAGGCCGAAGTAGGCATTTTCCTGGAGAATTTTTTTTGGTTATATAATGAGCCCGGTAAAAAAAAAATAGGTTTGGTTGATCTGTTAATTAATAAACATATAATTTAATATATTTAATATTTTATAATGATAGAACATGAGCTTACAATTCCACTCCAAAATAACTTCAAATTGTTAATAAAATAAAAGAAAACATCTTTCAGTAGATAGGCTATGAAAATTCAGAGAAACTGAAAAATGAAAGATGAAAAAATAAAAAATTAACAATTAAAAATTAAAAAAATAACAAAATAAAAAATTATATCGAGCAATTTTTATTAAGATGGGATAATACTTATAGAATATTACTGCCACTAATATTTTTTAAGACTTATAATCACAGGTTTCTGTACCAGTTGATTGTTAGATAATTTTATTATGAATATATATATATATATATATATATATATATATATATATATATATATATATATATATATACGCCATAATGAAGCTGAAACACCGGTTCCCGTCAGATCACCGAATTAAACAACGTTGGGCCTGACTAGTACCGGATGGGTGACCATTTGAAAATTATAGGCGCTGTATGTACTCTCCGCTTATCTCGGCATTGTTTCCAGTCGTCTTGAACCTCCACTTGCTATATTACAATGTCAGCTCAGGGGGGGATGTTGGAGATTGCGCAATTCTTCCCACAAAAACTCCACGCGCATGCATCCTTGCAGTGGGTATTCATAGTCTGTTAAGGCGAAAGGAAGAAACCATATATATGTGTGTGTGTGTATATATATATATATATATATATATATATATATATATATATGCACGTGTGTGTATGTGTGTGTGTGAGTATATGTATATGTATTTCAAAGAAAAAATCTATAAAGGGGAATAATTCAGTACCCCGCTACACTAATTGCCTTCCGTTAACCTCTCCCAGACATACACGAATAACTGTTGAACGAGCGACTAAACGAAACAAAGATTAAATAAGAAGAGAAGAAATATAAGAGAACAGAAAACAATTAAAAACTATAAACAAATAAAAACAAAAAAATAAAGAAGCAAAATTTATACTAACTTTATACAACACCTATAACTTATCGAATTCAGAACGTTATTCTGAAAATCGACAGAGCAATTATGCGAGCCGATTTTACTGCGAAACTGACACACGAATACAACATACAAAATTCAGCATCGACGCAAACACAGAATGTAACAACGTTCGAGAGATATCAACTTTTCCTCCCTCCCCTCCCACCATGACGAAGAGAAATTTTCTCGAAAATATATAGGAAATTCACGTATCTATCATCTTGTGCGACATGTTCAGAAATAAATATGCATAATTGAAAAATATTGAAGTTCCTTCGATATGGTCATCGGCATTTATTTTGCCACATAGAAAGTTTCCATAGCTACATTGTAAAAGCCCTCAAACCCAACCCTTTCCTATTTCACACAAGCTCCAAACAAACTACAAAATCTTTCTCATAAATATATATATATATATATATATATGTGTGTGTGTGTGTGTGTGTGTATATCTATATCTATATATGTCTCTCTCTCTCTCTCTCTCTATATATATATATATATATATATATATATATATATATATAAAGCATTACATAGTCCCCCCTTAATAAAAGAAGTATGGACACTATATGGGATCTTAAATAAGCTCATAAACCTTAACCTTCCAGTTTGTAACATTATATCAGTGGCCGGCGGTAAAGATGTTCGATAGAAGTGAAAGTTTACTTTAGTCCGTCGTTCAAACACAGCGACCAGAGATATAGTCTTATCTAACAACACTGATGAGTTTATTAAAACGAACCACACACACACACACACACACACACACACACACACACACACACACACACACACACACACACATATATATATATATATATATATGTAAATATATAAATAAATGATTTTTTTTTTGTATAATAATATATATCTAAGTATATTTGTAACTTTCCATTGACAATGAAAAGAAAAACAAGTATATGGTTAGAGCGTAACAATGTTTTCCTGACGATTTTTCAGAAGTTGACGCACACAAAATACAGATATGTTTACTCTTATTATTACCAATTTATTTACAAAAGAAATGTTTCGTTTTAACATTATAACTAACTAGCAGGATGACCCGATAATTTTCGGGATTTAATGATGATCGGCGCATGTTTCACACTCCCAATATTTTTGCTGTCATCTAAATCGGTGAACCCGCACATTTTTCAATCAAATCAATTGATTTTCTGCACCATCACACTACACCAGCAGAAAGCCTTTCGCATTGCCCTGTAAAGGACCTACTGTTGATTTTATACCATTTTTTATATATATAATAGCTTGAAATGAAGTTTTGAATTAAAAAATGAAGTATCATACTTCAGTTGTGCCTAAAGAGAAACATATTTTAAAATGCGCCTCTATCATCTCAAAGAACCTACTGTAAATTTTCTATGTCGCCCTTTTGACTTGCGTGGTGATAAACTTCTCAAATGCACTTGTGAGGTTAGGCTGTGTAAGGTGTTAACTTTAGTCAAAATCGACTGCTCCCTTTTTCATCGGATTATTTCGATTATTGATTATTATTACTTATCAATAACACTCCGATACAAAACCTATCTATGAACACTGCCAGACACATAAAGAGCCGTTTTCGAGTTCATAGGGAACGAACTCACAGACACACAAAGTTCATTTTTTTATAATAGTAAAGATTAATATGAACAATAAAACGTCCGGTGCAATCTCCGAATAACGAATATTGCGGACCTAAACTTCTGACTGCCATGCGAACGTAGCAATCCTAATTCAAATGCGAAAGAAACGAGTTTTGTATATTTATTTATAAACGTAAACAATGAGAAAACTGTTCGACCCATTTACAAATGGAAGGACTCACCACTTGAATGTGTGTACGTATATGTGTGTTAGCGTTAAAGTATATCTAAATAATTCATTCTTCCACCATTCACTATACAGATGTGTCTCTGTATAACCATAGGTTTATCTATATATTTATATTTATTTTGGCAATCTATCACCCTAATCATCAATCTTGGTATTTTATAATCAAAACCGTTTGTAATATATATTATCATTCAGTATGAAATGATTGCGAACCAATGCATCGTAAAAGTTAAAAAAATAATTTACATAATGTTAAGGTTGTATTCATACTCAATTTCACCCCTTTAATGAGAATTTAATTACTACACCTAAACAAAACACGTAAACAAAACCTCTCAAAAGCAATACAACCAAATTCATATACGTGGACAGTGAATTTTAATACATCTAAAACCAAGCTTTTCTCTATCATCAACGCTCTGACCTCCATCTGACTCCAATTGGAATGAACGGCTCTCGTCTTGAGGACGTTCCATGTTTTGGAAAGCTTGCTTCTTCACCTCTGATCTGAAATGGTACACATACATCGAATCCGTTCTTAGGTCGCTGGGAAAATGGTTGGATCATTCTATCGCTCTAGTAGAAATCTCACTGTCGATGCAATTCTCTATTTGTATAAGAGACAAGTACGTCTTAAGATGGAGTAATATTGCTACATCTGGGCAGAAGCGGCTCGGATACCTATCCTACATTGACAAAGTTCAAAACCGACTTCCTAACCTAGTAGGTTATTCTCTTTTCTTTTTTCTGCAACTATTTTGCGAGACGTTGCGAGCTTGTTTCAGCTCTATCATTATTTTCATGGGAAGTGCTCGTCTGAGCTTTAATCTATGGTTCACCCCTGGCCAAACTTTCACAAAAACATTCGTCTAGCAAAAATAACTATCAATAATTTCCTCCAATCTCTATCAGTGCCTAAACCTAAACGTGGATTCCATAAACCAAGCTTTTTTACTTAGAACTGCATACCGTGGAACACTGTTCCGCTGGTCTGTTTTCTAGCAGACTACAATATTGTCGTCTTCAAATCCAACGTAAACATATTCTTGTTGAATTGCCCTCTTAAATAATCTAATTATACCAAAACTTTCACTAGTAATGATTACTACGATAATATTCAAATGACTGCCGTATATAGATTAACCCTTATCCTCGAGTGGCTTCTGGGCTTTGATTAATGGTTACCACATTTTTTAAAAACGTCACCTTTTTTCAAAAGGTATCAATCGGAAGAATTGTCTAGCAGACCAGAAGCGGATAACATGCACAGAAGAAAGCATAAAGACTACTTAAATGCTCAGCCGTAGACGCTGAACACAATCAGTTATTGCTATTACATGACCAAAAACCTTCTTAAACGTATTTTATTTACCGACGCTCACAAATCTATTGGGAATCTACGCAACTGAAAAGGAAACAGTCACAATATAGATTTTAATAAACGCAGAAGCGATTAAATAATTCATACTGCGTTAGATGAATATATTATTACGACATGAAATCTACTTTCCTTTCCGAAAGGGGAAAGTTTTGATTTTAGTATTTTGTACACTTTTAAAGCAAACAAAATACATATATACAAACAAAATACATATATACAAACAAAATACATATATACAAACATAAATATATATATATATACAAAAACAAATTTAATAAAAAAAGTAATTTCGTTCCCTTCACTGCAAATCGATAGCCGTGTGCTCAATGAATTAAAAAAATATAAAGAAATCGATACGGTATAACGTTATGCCTTTGATACATGAGGTTTTTGTATTCTACGTATTGATTAATATTATGATATTGATTAAATTCGAAATATCCTGTAAGGTTGGGGAAAGGTTTAAAGAAATGGTAAATAAAAACCAGTGACTGAACATATCAGCTTGCCAGCTTATTGACTTAAAAAATCTTGAAGCTAGAGAAGCAATCTATCTATCTATCCATCTATTTATCTATCTATCTCGCTTTTTATGGGTTGCTTTTTCTTACTTATTATAATGATATATATTAGTGATGGGCCATTTTAATATTTTTCCCGATTACAAGACAATTACCGATTCCGATTCCGAATCTTTATAAATCTCTAAATATTTAACTATAGGGTTATGATTACCGTAAACCTATGATAAATGTAAAGGTATCTTCTCAAACGTTTGTGGGGAGGTTGATCTAAGTATTTATGTTTTACTGATAGCTTCAAATCAATGAATATTTATTATTTTATCATTACTAAAAAAATTGTTTTAAACAAAATTAACTAAAAAGACAATAAATCATTTTTGACATTAGAAAATTGGCATAAATTTTTCCAATTCTAATACCCATTCTGATACCCCCAAGTTTCGATTTTTCCTGCCCCGATTCCGATTAATCGTACCAATACTAATATATATCTAAGTGTTATGGACTACGGGTTACAAGGATAATGAGTACAGAGTGGACTATGGACTACTTATCTATCAAACTGGAAGCTGATGGAGGTCAAATAGGTAACGACACAGACAGGGGGTCTGAATGTTCCAAGTTCCAATCCAGTCTATTCCACAAAAACAACTTTCACTTAGGATGTTGGCAACCTTCACTTGGTCCCTCTTGTAAGTAACCGATGTTTTTCTAGGAAGAATTCTGAATACAAAATATTGGAGAAACCAATGCCAACAATATTTTTTTTAGTCATATCATATGAAGGTGGTCTACTGAACTAACTAACTAGATTTATAGCAAGCTTAAGTATGCTTCTGCGCAGAATCTCCATACATGGAAAGTATACACTCTCAACATCAGGTCGAATAATTCTGGGTCATACTAAGGCTAGTAGCATTGCTTCTGTCAAGCTGACATATGGATCGTCGAAAAAGGCTGTTCAAATATTTTTTTTACTTTCCACCTCAACACTCATCTTTAAAATGACAATCTCTTAAGGTTTTCAAGTATGCTGAAAACAAATATCACATTTATCTTTTGCATAGATATTAAAACATTTATTATCCAATGGAATCCATTGTTTTTACTGGTTGTCATGTTTTCCTTCCAACTAGATAATTACTAATGTGTATACGTGTCTCAAAACAGCTCCTGCTTCTTCCCAAGTTGAGAATAGCGATCGCCATTGACTTTTATAAAGTAATACATTGGAAAATTTCTTAATATCCAGAAACCCACTCGTCTTCGTAAAATGTAAATGTGATATTCGTTTTATACATACTCGGAAACGTCTAGCAGTTATGATTTAAAGGTGAGTGGTGAGGTAAAAAGAAAGTAAAAATTTACACTTTTTTATAGTCCCGGATTCACATTCACATTGCAAGAACCTTTAGACTTTGTAATAAATGTTTCGTAATAAGAATAAAGATATCGCTATGTTGTGTGAATCAACACCTGAGCAATCTTTACAGAACATCTGTCACATTCTGGCAACATCGTTGCGTTTGTTTGCAATGTCATCTTTGCTGCTATCCAATGTCATTAACGGGTTCTGACTACTTTTTAACGTTTTTTTTTATGGCGACTATTTTTGAATCTGACAGATGCGCAGATGATACGGGTATATTTCGGAGATGTGCATCATCACCATCGTTTGATACATCTATAATGAAGAGGTGGCGACAAAATTTAATAATCTCTATCTCTATCTGTCTTTACTATTACATAAAAGTCACTTTGTGTATTTGTGTGTGAGTTAATTCCTTATGTCCCGAAACGGCTCAGCCTATATTTCACGAATTTCACACAAAAAATGTATATGCCTGACAGTGTTCTTCGATATGGTTTGTCCAGATATTCATCCCATAAGTACTGAAAATCAAATAAATCCGATTAAAAAAAATATTCTCAGGGAAATATTTTAGGTTGCACCGGCAAGGGAGAAAATAAAATCTCAACAAATCATTTCCTCTTAGAAAAAAAAAACAGGATTATCGACATCTGGAAACATCGCTCAGTGGTGGCGCATTCGACTACATGTCGGATGATCCCAAGTGTACCCCACCATTTTATTTTAATATTTTCTGATTAATGAATTCAATTTACGATAAAAGAAGAGGTACTATTTAAAATCGCCGCAAATCATTTCTTTGTTTGCATATATTAAAACTAAACATTAATCAGAAGTGAGTTTCCAGGGCATTTATTGCCAAGCCCAGTATTAGCTGACGAGACATTGTAAACAGATACAGACGGAATTTAATGAAGTACATTATCATTATTACTTATTTTATTTAATTTTTTTTTCGAATTAGTCCACCTGGCAAATTATTCCTCGTAATATATAATATTCAATGTAGAATTGATACTAAAATAATACATACGCAATCTGCATAGATTAAAATATCATGTTTAAGCGTATTGTACGACACAGCAGGTCGGATGTCCAGTTAGTAACAGATAAATACATAACTAAACAAAACTATCAGTTACCATGATGCTGTAACTCTATGGCTTAATTTTTTTAAAAAAATATATATTAAATGGAAACTTATCGATAAAATAAAATGCTCAACACGGAGGTGGGGCTTAGATATAATAGATAAATATATTAAGAATAGAAAATATATACTGTTGCATATAGATTTATTCATTAATTTACAATAAGAGAATACAATCAAGTTATAAAGTAGAGGTTATAAAAGCTGTTTGTGCAATGTATTTCGAAAACTAATGCTTCTCATCAGAAGATGACGGGACGTGCTAGATGAAAAATCGTAATTGGTACAGCAACCAATATGCATTTTGGAGAGATTGTTTAGGAAGTAAAACATTAGAAGGTTGGGAGAGGGCAATGAGGATATTATTGTGGTAAATATGGAATTTAAATAGACTAGACTATGATTTATAGAGGATTGGGCGCTATGGATATGGAATATGTTTTGGGATGGGTATTTTATATTTGTGGAACATAAAATATGATAACGTATACAATTAAATAAAGATGAAATGTATGAATAAATAATAATAATAAAAAATAATATTTAAAATTTAAAAAATTAACAATTAAAAAAATTAAAAATTTTATAAATTCCAAAAAAATCGAAATAAACCATAGAAGATAGACATAAAAAATATAAAGTAAAATAAACCAAAAATAAGGTCTGCAGAAGAAAGATGAAAAGGTTGAATATATATATATATATATATATATATATATATATATATATATATATATATATATATATATATATATATATATATATATATAAAGGGTTTATTTGTGCTTTATTTGTGGTACAGAAAGGGTTTGTTTGTGGTACAGAAAGGGTTTATTTGTGGCACAGAATTTACAAATAATAGAGATAAAGATTATTTTAGATCATTTTCGAACTTTTTGAAAAAAAGAAAATATGGGGTTGAAATTAAAATTAATAATGAACATAGTAAGAATTAATTTACAATTATAATAAAATACATGTACAGGAAAAATGTGGGGGGGAAGGATAATATATATATATATATATATATATATGTAAAAAGAGTGATAAAATATTAATCTATCACGAATGGGGAATGATAATCCGCATATAAATATATGGGGAGAAAGAAAAGAGGAAAAGGGGAGTAGTTCGAAAATGCCATTGTTTGCCTCTGATGAGGATGGCGAAAGACGTCTAGGGTCTAAAAGAATGCTTTTCTCTATTATATATATATATATATATATATATATATATATATATATATATATTGTTTCATTTTACTTCAGTGGAAGTTCTTAAAAATTAAAGGACCATTTCTTGGGGACAAATACGTGATATCTACACGAGTTACATAGATTTTCGAATATTTTAGTAAGTTCTCCTTTACTTCTCAAACACTTAATAAGTAAAGACGTTGGGAACGATATTTTCCACTCCCTAAATTAACCATTTAAATTTGTTATAGCGTACATTTCTTGTGGTCCCTTCCTTCTACTAGATTCCAGGATATTAAATTCATCTAATATAGTTGAATGTCCAGCTTCGCACAGTTACCTCATATGTACCGCTTACGTCAGCAATGGTCAAATAAATAAAACAGGAATATAAATAAATAAAAAATATCCAGGTCAGATTTTTTTTCTTTTTTAACAAAAGTTTTTTTTAATGCCGTTATTTTCATCACCACTAATAACACCTCTCTCGCTGCCACATGCTCATTTTTTCCTGCTTCGCTTCTCTTTCTTCTGACCGCCATCCGCTATTTGCACACGCTCTTTGACACCGATTTCGTTTTTTGCCGTAGCCAACCATTCCTCGCTTGCGTCTTTACACGTCTATTCTCTTCGACGTCAACTTCATTTCTGCCGAGCACGTGTTGCATTTTTTCTCTTTTTTTCCTTCTTTTCGCGCATACTTCCTAATTTGCATATATAGTTTTTCAACTACTGCTGCTGTAGCTAATCTCTTCACACGCAGGTCATCTTTCGCTGCTGCAGATATTTTCTACCGCGCTTAAACGCGCTTTGTTACACAGGTAATCACCCAAAGAGGGTGCACTATTCCTCGTAAAAGCCAATGTTGTCTGCCCATACTGAGGATATTTTATTGAGTTATTCTGAATATTTATCCAGGGCTTACTTGTAGCGAAAATTATCCAGAGACCAGTTTCTTTTTCTGACAAATCCCCATACAAAGAAACCTTAGACATTCGAGAATAGTGTCTATTAAGCATTGAGATTCTCGCCTATTTGTTTTTGTTTTCTTTTACTTCAGTCGAAGTTCTCAGAAATCAAGGAGTCCACTAACTGGGGCTAACATTTGACCTCTATATGAGTTACATTGACATTCGAATGCTCCCTTAAAGTTCTTTATCTCTCAAACCCTGAGTTAGTGAAAACAACTTCGAACATAATTTTCCTCTCTCAAATTAATATGTTGTAGTATATCATTCGTTTTGGTCTCTTGGTCTTACTTATTGAATTCCATGACAAGAATTAATCTTGTCTGGTGGAGTATCCAGTTTCGTGCTATTACTTGAGGTAACATTATTTGGAGAAGGTGCACTATTCCTCATAAAAATTAATGTGATCTAGCCAGAGAACGGAGATCTTATTCGGGCTGCGAATTTCTTTCCAGTAGTAATTCAGTAATCTGGCATTTCTAAATTAATTTAACCTTTATATAACTATCAGTAATATGCTTTAAAACGCCAAACTGTTATCTCATATTAAGTCACCCTCCACCATTTTTATTGACTAAGTTGAACATTTTATTGAATAAATTGAACATTTCGGCTGTTACCTTACATTGGTATGATCTCTTTTAAATTTAACTCTATTCCTGTTATTTCCATTTGTCCATATAATTTATATACCAGTCATTTTCCATGGACAAACCAGTGAGATTTATTACTGCCTTGAAAGATGTAGAATAGTTTTAATCTTGAAATTAATGATTCGTTACAATTTAAATACATTGAATACATTTCGTTCAGATTGCTAATATGTGTAAAAGACGACGCGGGCATTTTAGTACAAGCACAATGTTTATTTAAAACTGTTAGCCAAATTAAACTAGTTGATTGTTGCTGATCATAATGAGCTAACATTTTTAAAAAAAATATTTAAGAAACGAGTGAATAAAAGTCCATGAAGCTTTGCGAAAGTGCTTACAATACTATTCACTTACTTCAGTCAGAAAATAAAAGTATTTAAAGCAGTATTAACGAAACTATGGTAAAAGATAGAAATATCTGTTGATTTCAGTGTGTCAAGTTATTAACGAAGTTGAGAAAAAACACAATATACCCATAACTTGTTCATTGAAATAATTTTCTAACATTAAACCAACTAGGAAAAATGCTAAGGACACAATAACTATATAGCAATTTCTACGTTGACATAATTCGTAGGGGATATGCAATCCTTGTTTTTAGGAATGACTTATAAAACACGTTGGCCCACAGAATTAGTCAAATTTGTGATTTCGTCAACAGTTATTCCACGCGATACTTTGCTCTTAAATTGGCGTCCACTTGCATAGAGACGTCGCGCCATGATACTCCAAAGGTTCTCAATTGGGTTCAAATCCCGTAGCCAAATACTCTTCGTTTTTGTTTGCTGCATTCTAGGGAGCATTATCCTGAATAAAAATAATGGTTCTTCTGAACGTCAACCTTAGCTTCTTCAGCCATAATTCCAAGTGCTCTTTCAGAAAAGCTATGTAAGCATTTAACGTCATTTTTACGCCTTCTGGAACTCTCCATGGTCCAACTGAAGTATCTCCGATAATCCCAGTCCAAATCATTATTCCACCACCACCTTGCTGGCGCCTTAAACGCTGATGACGATGTAGTCCATCTAGGACCCATTCTTTACTCAAGCCATCTGGGCCATCAAGAGTAACATACACTTCGTCGTGAACAAAACTTTGGAAACATCCGTTTTCATGTTGTCCTCTGCCCATTTCAATCGGTTTTGTATGCGATGTTGCTTTAATGGAGGTTTTGTCACAGGCTTAACAGACTTTGCCACTTCTTTTAGAAGGCGACATCGAGTACTTTTTGAGAGATTCCTCAATTTATTTTTTCTAAAATCCGATTGCTGCATCGGAAAGGCCAGTTAAAAATACATAATATACTTTGTTATTTTCTTTAATTTAATCCCTTTTTTAGAATTTATTAGACAAAATTTAACTTTTATTTTACCGTGCCAATAAATATGATCATCACTGTATATATATGGAAATTTTGAAATTACATAGCTATTAATTTAACCTTTCAGATATATATATATATAATTTTTCTTTAACATTATCGTTTTTTCTACATAATTACTTAATACTCTATAACTTAATAATCTTTTATTTTAATTCTTTATTTCTTCTTTTCTTGGCCGGTTTTTTATCTGCAATTTCCGTTTTATTCTTTAAATATTCCTATCTATCAAATATATCAATCTACCTACACATTCATATCCTTTATGTATATATTCATTTACTTTGCTTTATCCGAAATTAGCAGATACCGGCCGTCCTCTCCCCTTAAAAATATGTTTTATTTTATATTTTATTTTTTATTTAATTTTTTATTTATTTATTAAATTATTTATTAATTTTTTTCCATTTAATGTCTTTTAATAACTCTTGCTGACATTTTCTCAAGTAATATCCGTACATTTCAATTGACCTCTTTTTGCCCTATATTTTTCGCGCCTTTAAACGTCATCTTTCCTGGGTCATTTTGACATTTGCTTTTCTATTTTATGTTTAATTTCATCTCCATTTAAACTTTTTTTCTTTTCTTCTTCACTGATTTTTCTTAATTACACTTTGTCTCGGCAATCCTGTTAAAAGCATATCTTATTCTTCTTTTTAATATTATTGGAAATTTCCCCCCTTTTCCTTGTACACATTTGTGAATTATTCCACGGATTTCGGCCTTTTGGATTATTTTGGACCATCTTCCAATTACGGGATTTCCTTGGATTTTACTTGTGCGAATTGAAATTTAACTAACTTTCTTGGATTTACATTTTTGGATTTTACCGTCATTGGATACTTTAACTTTCAGCAGACTATCCATTCACTAGAAATCACCTATCTCTACACCATATTCCCTCTGATTCACTTTTTTTTTTTTACAAAGTATGATCTTTGACCTACTTGCAGTTTCATCAAATACTTTTGTATGCAAAATCCGATTCCGCATTTTGCTAATTCCTACCCTCTGATGAGAAGGAAAGTATTTCTTAGAAAATCCGCGGATTAACGACTATTCACTTATTAAGTGTTTCCTTTTCAGATTAAATATATTTTTCAAAGCGTTTTCTACATGTTTTATTAACTATTTGCTCTTATATATATATATATATATATATATATATACATACATAAATATATATATATATGTATCTACATGAAGTTTATATATATATATATAATTTATGTATCTACATAAAATTTTATGTATCTCTTTTCAGCATTTACTTCGACATTGCTCGATACGTAACTAGAGCTTAGTGGTAAAGTTAAATATATATATATATATATATATATATATATATATATATATATATATATATATATGTGGCAACTAAGCAACACGGACTTTTTCCCGTTTCATCCTCGTGATTCGTCAGGCTATTGCATGCTGTTTCGTATTTTTATATATTCCGTACTTCTGGGTTTGTTAATCAGTCAATCTAATTCTTTGCCCTTCTTACACACATTTATCGTAGTGCGTTTCTCAGGCAAAGATACACGTTGCATCTAATCCATCTATTTCTTTATTCTTTTTGGCGGCGATCCAATTTCTCTTTTTTATGTTGGGAATGCCCTAATTTTAAACTGGAAGTTTTTTTACTACCATTTTACTTTATACTATTTTGTTGTATTTGTATTTGTTTAATATTATCTATATATTAATTTGCTTGTACGTACGGTGTCACGTCATCATCATCGCAAACATTAATTAATGAAACGTGTCATCATCATCGCAAACATTAATTAATGTGAATTATCTCCCTTTATTGTTCACTCTTTATTATTTAACGATGCCTTCTGTTTATTATTGTAGGAACGTTTATTCTATTTTATTCAGTAATAAATATATTTTTACATTTAACGTTACGAGTTCGTTTTTTTTGTTTACTGTGCCACTTTATGTTTTTTTATTTATTTACTTTTTATTTACACAACAAAAAATATGTTTCGAAAGAAATGTTACAAAAGTCAAGAATGACTTTATTAAATAAATAACCAAAGTCACCATTCGCAAATACACTGAGTAACATAGTCAAAACATATTTTACGTCTTGTTCTGTTTTGCTTTTGTTTTACGGCATATCAATCTTTTTTCGTGTTATTTAATGCCGAATCGAGTAATTTTGTAACATTTATACATCTTCACGTTGTTTACATAGTTATTATTTATGTTTTGTCTGTTTTATTTGCTTCTTTTACAGGCATTCATTCATCATCTTCTAATTCCCACCGACAGAGCATACATATTTAAATACTATAAAAAATGGACACGACAATTTTTTCAATATGAAATAAAACACTTAGTTTCATTACTTACAATTTAATTTATTTAAAGAAATATTTATTTCCTAATTAAAGATTGTCAGTATATTTAATTTAACTGAAGAAATATTTATTGTTCATACATATATTTTTTCCATTATTTTTATTACATTGTTAGGTGAAGTTTCAGAATAGTTAACCCCCCTCCCCATATTAAGAATGGCTTTCAGCATGATTCTTACAATAGCGGTATCAAAGTTTTTTTTTTATTATTATTTTAAAACAAATTATACAAAAAAAAAAGATACAAGACCATTGAATTTTTTTTTCATTAAATCGCTATTTAGGTGAAGGTTCAAAATAGTTAACCCTTCTCCCCATAACCGTTTTTTTATGCAGTAAAATACTGTTTCAATAATTATGGTTTAAATAAATATTTATTCCTTATTTAAAGATTTACAGTATAATTTATTTAACTGAAGAAATATTTATTGTTCATACATATATTTTTCCCTTATTTTTTACATTGTTAGGTAAAGTTTCAGAATAGTTAACCCCCTCCCCATATTAAGAATGGCTTTCAGCATGATTCTTACAATAGTGTTATCAAAGTTTATGGATTTTTCTTATTTAACAAAAAATATAAAAAAGATACAAGAACATTTTAAACATTTTTTTCATTAAATGGTTATTTAGGTGAAGATTTAGAATAGTCAAACCCTCTCCCCTTATTAAGAATGGCATTTTTATTATTTCAGCATGATGCTTACATTTTTCTTAATATAAAAAAAAGATACAAGAAAATGTTAAGCTCTTTTTTTTAAATTAAACTGTTAGATCAAAGATCGGAATAACTTACTTTATAGCCAATTAGCCAGCTGTATTAAAATGTTTTAGCATTTAATACCTAATAAGGTTTTCGCTTCAATTGTCACAAGCAGACGATATCGATTCAAAGGAGGTAATTCGTCAACAATTGTTTTAGCCTAATTTTACGGTAAAGTGTAGTGGATTGGTGGATATATTATACATATCCCCCAGTTTGTATTTATTTGCTTCCCCACTGAGCAAATTAGGCACAAGACCGTTTTTTAATGTGGAGAGAGAGAGAGAGAGAGAGAGAGAGAGAGAGAGGGGGAGGGGGGAGGAGAAATCTGGACCAGCTCCCGATGGGTGGGAAATGGGAGTTGGATAGGAACTGTTGGTATGAAGAGTTGCCCCGACATTGACCAAGGTAGATATGTGGGGTTACCCCCACATATGGTCTTTGCTTGCAGTATCTGTCGGAACAGATGGTATTTATTTGCTCCCCCACCGAGCAAATTAGGCACAAGGCCGATTTTTAATGTGAGGAGTGAAGGGAGGGGGAAGGGAAAAAGGGGACCAGCTCCCGAGAGGTGGGAAATGGGAGCTGGTTAAAGGTCAGGCATGTGGGGTTGCCCCCACATCTGGTCTTTGCTTGCAGTATCTGTCGGAACAGATGGTATTTATTTGCTCCCCCACCGAGCAAATTAGGCACAAGGCCGATTTTTAAAGTGAGGAGTGAAGGGGAAATGGGGACCAACTCTAATACTATAATCAAGGCTGTCATGGCAACTGAAAAAGAAGCCCCACACAACAATTGCTTCTATTTAGATGCCCCAGCCGGATCAGGAAAAACCTTTTTATTCAACATGTTATATGATTACTTCACCTCCAGCAGTACTGTAACCGGCACTGCGGCATTGCTGCAATGCTACTAACTTCAGGGAAAACACTCCACAGTATATTCAAACTACCTGTACCTCTGACAGAAACCGGTGTCTGTAACGTTTCTCCTGTATCAGAGCATGCTTCTTTTTTGAGAAAGGTAAAGGTATTCATCATAGACGAAGCCTCTATGATACCTAATCATGCACTGCTTGCTATAGATAGATGTTTACAAGATATAATTGGTAACGATAAAATATTTGGTGGAAAATTTCATACATGGAGGCGACTTCAGGCAAATTTTGCCAGTAGTGCCACATGGATCACCTACATCTATTATATACACCTGTCTTAAAAGATGCCCATTGTGGCATCATTTCAGTCAATTACAACTAACACAAAACGTCAGAACTAACATAAATGAACAGGAGTTTTCTTGATGGCTCCTTCATCTTTGTAATGGTACACTAACGAGCAGTCTTAATGACGTTCCTGTAGATGCCATAGATGTTCCTGACTATTCGGTATGTAATGGTTCTCTAATCTCAGAAATATTTGATTGCAGCCCTCAAGAAATGGAAAATTGAATCATCACGACTCTAAAAAATACAGAATGTTTAACAGTAAATGTAGAAATTCTAAATAATCTTCCCGGAGGCATAAATACATATTTAAGTGCAGATTACATCTCCGATGATGATGCTGAACTTCAAAATTATCCTATCGAGTTCATAAATTCATTAACTCCATCTGGAATGTTACCTCACCGACTTAATGTGAAAATAGGGGCAATAGTAATGCGACTGCGAAATTTATCCATAAATCAAGGACTTTGTAATGGAACTAGGATGAAAATAAAAGAATGTCATCAAAACAGCATCATTGCTATATTAATTAATGGATCTAATAGAGGTTCCACGGTTATCATTCACCGAATTAAGTTAAAGCCAAGTGATACAAATGTTCCGTTTGCATTTCATCAGATACAGTTTGCAATACGATTAGCATATTCACTGCCATCAATAAAGCACAAGGCCAAACTTTGGATAAGGTTGGTATATATCTTCAACAACCTGTATTTTCTCATGGTCAGCTGTATGTGGCATGTTCAAGAGCTCGATCTAAGCACAGTGTGAAATTTAAGGTAATGCAACTGCATAGAGATGATAATCAGGTCAGAAAGCGTGGTGTAACATATACTAAGAATATTGTTTACCGTGAAGTGTTATGAAAACAATCAGGAACAGCTATGGAATCTAAAAATTAACTTGGATGTAAATATGATTTTGGAAAAAAAAATGTTAAAATTGCTTTCCTTATATTTAAAATTCATTTGATGAAAAAGTTTGTTTAACCTACCTCACATTATTTTGATTATCGAAAAATTAACAAAATTTAACTGTATTTCGTAAGATTTACAGAAACACTTCATTTTCTATGCATGTAATACACAAGAGTCTGAATATTATAACAGATTACAATGTTTTTATGGAAAAAACTTTTGTACAGAAAATTCAAAGTGTTCTATTTATATTATCAGGAAGTTGTGATGCATTAATTGAAATCTATATCACTAATTCGACTTAAAAATATTTGTGAATTTCCAAATCTTCATTGAATAAAATTTAAAATAAATAGAAAAGTCTATTGCACATGTAAAAGTTGACGGTTGCTTATTTAACTTCATTAAAAGTTATCAAAGTCAACCAAGAACTGCTCAATATTCTGGCTTAATGGATCATTTAGCAAGGAATGAAGATGGCGGTTCTGGTGTACCAGTTATTCTACCATCTTCATTTACAGGAAGTCCTAGGAATCTTCAACAACTGTATCAAGATGCAATGGCAGTTTTCTGTAAATATGGAAAGCCAGACCTATTCCTTACCTATACATGTAATCCAAGATGTCCTGAAATATTAAACAACTTGGGGTCATCAGAACTTTCCCAAAATCGATGTCAACAATGACACACAGTTTTTTTTAAATTCACAGTCTGACTCCCCAGAACCTGCTGACTGACCACTATTCTCACTCCAAGCAGCTGATCAACGTCCCTGTCACCGCCTAAATCATCACCAGCACTTCCAAGATTTTAACTACCGTGGAATTTCCACGGGTCCTGCTAGTAATTATAACTATAAATAATATTTTGTTACTGTTGTTGTTACTATTATTTATTAACATTTTTTGTGTATGTTGTTATCCTAAGGTAATGTATGTGTATACATACGTTTGCTATTTAAATTCTGCTGTTTAATAAATCTTGTGGTTCTTTAAAGTTTACGATTACTCATTTCTTATTCAAACAGTCTACACTTTTCGTCTAATTCCTACATGTGCTAGTCTGCCATACTATTTTCCACTAGATTAAAACCACCAAACCAGTAATAGGAGCTCAGAAAAAGTAGACGATCACCAATAGTAGCGTTAATTTATTTTGTATTCAACACAAAGACTATGAATTCGAAGCAAGGAACCATTATTGAACGGTTGTCATTGCCTTCTCTTCTGATAGCGACAAATGCACATTCCGGTTACGAATGTTTGATGCTCTTGGCCTCTTGTTCCTCGCTGATAAAATATTCTTTATACAAATTGTTCGCGTGACAAAACTCTCATCCAACTTATTACCTTTCTTGCCTCTTCATCCTATCCATATGATATTACGCCCATTTCCAGTTCAGGTCATGTTCGAGAGGACATTGAATGCCTTCGATGAACGATGACCAGGATCCTACATATAAATGTTGACGTTGACTCGGGAATCTAGATAATAAAATGACTAATAGTAAACTATTATTTATTAGTAGCGTTATTGTTTTCTGTTTTGCTTTGTTTCTCTTTTCCTGTTGCTTTTGCGCATTACTTTACTTATTCCTACATATGTACGCTGTTATTCTCATTGCTTTATATTTTGGTTGTCTCCATAAATGCTGAATATTCCAGCTGTTTATTATTATTATTATTATTATTATTATTATTATTATTATTATTATTATTATTATATTGTAGTATCTAATTTTGGGTGTTTTTAGTTAGATTTTGTATTTTAAACGTCAGGTCACGTCCTTTAATTTAAGACATACAAGCTGTACATAAGAGGCAAACCTTTTGCAAAATTGGGGGAAAAACATACATCGCCAATTTGAGTAAGCGATTTTTTGGTGACTTTTCGTTATGGTTCAAAATGTTTCAATTAAAATAAAAATAACATGGACTACATTTCCATAGTCTAATTTCCATTTCTAATCTTGGTATTTATTGCGTTTATGTTTGCACACTTGCATTCTGGTATCGAAAGAGTTGGCTATGTAAATTACTGAGCAAGTTCTTTGGTTTTGGTTTAAGAAAAATTTCAAGTTTGGAATGTTTGAGGACCTTATAAGTTTGTATATGCCTGTCCTAAAATGTTTGACCTTGTGGTTTTTCTATACCTGCTTATGCTCATACCACTTCTAATTGTGGTCTAATTCATAGAGTTTGCATATATCCCTGAGCGATTTTTTCGTGTAGAGCTAGCATAAGACATCTCTCTCTCTCTCTCTCTCTCTCTCTCTCTCTCTCTATATATATATATATATATATATATATATATATATATATATATATATAATAACTAATGTTTCTCCCTTTTCATTACACAATGTGCATATCGATGATCCAGTAGTTTTGTCGAAGTTATTTTTTTTTTGTTTTGAATGACCTAGTGCGAATGGCTTGTTCCCGGATTGCCATTAAAACGCTCCTACTAGATCTTTTACGATCACCCTTGGCCAGCTTATTCCAGCTGTCATTATCTCTAAATTTATTATTCTTGAAAAATATACCGTATAGTTTATTCACAAATTATTTTCCCCGCTTTCTTTTAACCTCGTACTGCTAACCCAAGGTCTTCGTTTTTTTAACTTTATGAAGAAACGTCTCATTACTTTCAGAAATATATTTTGCTAGTTTTACATTCTCTATATGCCACATCCTCAACACTAAGTAAGACTCAACAGCCTTTTCTAGGTCGATACAATCGATTTATACTTCTCTTTCTGGCAAAAGAAAAGAAACAGCATTTTACGTGTTTTGTTTTGCGTCCAAACCCTTTAATTAATCTACATTCCAGGAAAGTACCAACAGTATATCGAATGATAGCTTCTGCGCTAGAATTGCTGGCATATTTTGTATTCCGACAGTGGAGATGTGATTTAAAATAACCCATACTCTTCTGTTGTACTCGGCTGTGGCCTGGTTTTTCATTTATATATTCTTAATTATAACGGCTATTCCAGTATTCCAAAACTTTGTAATCTGTTTCACTGAGAACATTTTCTATCAGATCTATTTTTGCAAGTTCAAAAGCAATAATAATAATAATAATAATAATAATAATAATAATAATAATAATAATAATAATAATAATAAATATTTGAATAAAAACGGGAATACAGTGAATCCGTAAAGAGTTAACTTTATAGAAAGATAAAGTACTAGAGAAAACGAGTGTCTTTTGATAAAGTTATCATTGATGGACGCCTTAATAGAGAGTGTGCAGTTTAACGGAGGACAGCAAAAAGAGGAAGGAAAAAGGGACATTCAATTGTCGAAACGTAGCAAGCAAGAAAGCTAAGAACCAGCAAAACACACAAAGTAGTAGAATAGAAATGTTTTTTTTTCTCTTTCTTCCGATTCGGGCATGTCATTCAATTGTCCCAGCTGGGAATAAAATGAAATAAAATAAAAGCTTCTTCTTAGTTCTGATGGATTTTTCTTTCTGTTTTTTATTTTTTTATTTTTTTGCTGGAAGGATGAGGGCGGGCTCGAAGCAGGATTACTGCGTTCAAATACTAAAAGGTCAACTAGATGGCTTTGATCATCTCAAAGGTCACGTCCAACAGAGATAAAAAATATTGCGATGACAGACCATATTTTTTCGCCGTCAGGCCTTTCAACTTGAATACTCATAGGTATTATTATTATTATTATTATTATTATTATTATTATTATTATTATTATTGGCTGTTCAAGTCAAGATGGAAGCAACCATAACTAAAGAGAAAGTTTTGAAATCTTAACAAGTAACAAAAATAAAAAATGGTTTTACATTTATTTTCTTTTTTAATTTTTTTGTAAATTGCGTTTTTGAATTTTTGAGATGGAGATTGATGATTCATATTATTTCGATACTTCGGACTACAGTGTTATTTTCGCAACTTTTCGGTCGATGTAATCCTTTGACCTTCTTCAGGTTAACCTTGTTGAACTCTGAAATTTTTTTCGTCGAACTCAGGAATATTTCTAACTTGGAACTCTGTTCAAAATTCCGAGCAGTTCCCCAGGACACATCACAAACTTCCTGCTGATTTAAACATATCTGGGAAACCAATGCGAACAAAAAAAAAACAAGCTGGGATGACATTTTAAAAGGAAATCACTGAAGAAATATCAGGAAGCCACATAGTGTAAGCATACTACTTCAGGATAAAAAAACTAGCCAACGATAAGAGTTAGTTTGATATATTTCGACCCTATAAGAGCAATATATCCCCGTCTGACAAAAATATCGCTCATGGAATATGAGAACTAAAGGACAAAATAAGGTCACCAACAGTAAACCGAAAGTCCACTTTCCAGTCGCCCATCCCATTTATCCAACAGTCTTTGTTTTTTTATAAGCTTTGGATCCGTACATCTTTTTTGCAGTGACATATTTCTACGACTGATCTTGACAATGATGGTCACCTTCACTTGTGGGATATATTAGGGATCGTTTTGATAGACGTTATCTTTAAGATAATCGCGTAGATTGAGTTCTGGAATTTTAAGGTGCTGAGTGTGAGGATTCTATTATTTATTTTCCATTTAGTGTCTTTTAACAACCCTTGCTGACATTTTCTTAAGTTATAACCTGTACATTTCAGTTGACCTATATTATTTTGCCCTAATATTTTTTTCGCGCCTTTTAACATTTCCTGTCTGGGTCATTTTGACATTTGTTTTTCTATTTTATATTAAATTCTATCACCATTTAATTGTATTGGCAGCAATTATATTTTTGGATTTTACCGTCATTGGATTATTTATCTTTCACCAGATTATCCATTCACGTGTGATAATCTTTTTCTCCGCCATATTCCCTCTGCTTCACTTTTTTGTTATCAAGTAAGATCTTTGACTTACTTGTTGTTTCAACCAATACTTTTGTATGCAAAATCCGATCTCACATTTTGCTAATTCCTGATGAGAAGGAAAGTATTTCTTCGAAATTCCGGGATTCAGGACTATCCACTTATCAAGTGTTTCCTTTTCAAATTAAATATATTTTTACCTCTTTTCCAAAGTGTTTTTTAACATGTTTTATTAACTGTTTGCTCGTATTATAAGCTCTATCTCCTATTTGGTTTTTGTGTCGAAAAATTCTTTATCTTATGTTGCCGGGCATACTATTTATGCTTGGTTGGTGGCGCCTTTATTTTGTTAAACCGACATATAAGAACCTTCTTAATTAAATTTTCACTAAATATGTGTGTAGACTGTTTTGCAATCTCTCCAAGATCAGTTGCTTGTTCAATGGACATTCAATAACAGAAACATAATTTACTTATAAAATCCTTTGCAGTTAATGAAAAAAAAAGACACTTACGTTCGGAGTTTGAACCTACAGGCCACATCGTGCAAAAATAAAAAAAATCCCCCAAAAAACAAAAACAAAAAAAAACACGCTATCATCTTACCCACAGTTCAATTTTCACGGATCGTTGTTCTATCATCGTTGCTAAGCGACGACATGGCAAAATGGCTTTACCGGTGATAGATAAATTAAAATAACGGTTTCGATTATCAATTATCGGTAATTATCAGAGATATTGTGAGACAAAACTTAACTAAGATCACTCTCAGACTTATGCACTAAAGTTCTGTAAATTATTAGGAAAATCTGTTCAGTGGCTTTGGCGTCTATAAGGAAGGAACGTACACACACAGAGACAAAGTTGCATTTATATAATTGTAGAGAAAATATTTATTAATTGCAGATTGTCTGTAATTGCAGTTATATTTTACAACTCATCAACCAGAAGTAACTTTTCCAAGTCATTCATAAAGCACAAGAAACAGCTGGCGTAAATATAAACTAAAACAGACGGACCTTAATTTTAAATGTCTTTTTTTTATATTAAAAGTGATTTGTTTGTTAGATTTTATTCTTTGCAATTGAAATATATATCATTGAGAATTTTGTTATTTTCTTTTAAAGATAATAACCTTGTATTCCTTACATTTGTTTTACAAATTCACGGTAAACAACAAACGAACTGATTGCGTACTTTCTAAATTCGTTACATTTCAATTATAATATACTTTGTTCACAATTGGTACATTTTACGAAATATACTTCATCATCTATTTGAGTGTGTATCGAAAACATCATGAAAGTGTGACGATTAGTTGATTTTTCAAGTTTTATAAACAAAACAGTTGCATCGCTACGTCGTTGGGAAGAGTTTTTAGGCGTCCATTAGTTACGATATTTTCCCATTCTCATTATTTTCGCTGAAATTTTTTTTAATGAGGATCATTAATAATAATATTAATGAATTATATATAATATTAATAATAATAATAATAATAATAATAATAATAATAATAATAATAATAATAATAATAAAATTAATAATAATAAAATAGGCATGACCAAGTGGGGAGGGCGGTGCACTGGGAATTGTGCAAAAGGCTGCATTTTGAGCGTACAGATAAATGGTACAAGCATAAACCCGCAAGAGCACTCGAAAACGAGAACCACAAAATCCTATGGCACATGGACATACAGACGGACAAACCCATCCAAGCAAGAAGACCAGATGTCGTAATAATTAACAAGAAAGAGAAATCCTGTCAAATCGTAGACTTTTCTGTCCCAGCTGACCACAGGCTGAGTATGAAAGAAAAGGAGAAACGAAGCAAATACACAGAACAAGCCAAGGAGTTAAAAGGGATTTGGATGATGAAGAAAATGAAAATAGTATCGATAATAGTAGGAGCACTAGGAACAATTCCGAAAAACCTGGAAAAAAGAATGTCAGAAATTGGAATCAGAGGAATGGCTGCAAAAATACAACGCCTAACGATGATGAAAACGGCTGAAATATTAAGGAAAACCCTTGAATGCGTAGAATAACACAAGACAATATAACGAATAAGCGTTACAGGGAATGAAGAACACCAAAGCTGCAGATCTACATGCTCTACACCCTCATCATGTATCCCTCCATTGTTTCATCACCGTTCCCCCAGTACAAACGTGATTGATACCAAAGAGCCAAGAAGGGTCAAGGAGGATGGAAAGAACGAGGAGGGAGCACTGGCCAGACATCCTCTGGACAACTGCGAAGAGATCTGGGATCTCGGGGAGGCTTAGTGCCACTCAAATTCCAGTATAAACCAATAGCCACTGCCAGCGAGAAATAAATGGTAAGAGTCTGTTGCGATGATGCAAATTTATTTGAAAATGCTATCGAAGGAGGAGGAGAGAGCTGGACGTCTGGGGAGACTTGTTATCACTCAGCTTCCAGAGAACACCACAGGTTTCCAATCGGATCGTTTACTGACTTGTGTGAAAGCTCCATGATAATTCTGATTTCGTTTATAAACGTCCTTCTGGAAGGGATGGGATTAATTTCCTAAGGATTTTCCTTAATCCCGACTTCAAACCAGGAGCTTCAAAGGTCAAGGGTTTTCCTAAGGATGTTGGTGGTACCTATAATTGACGAGGTTTGAAGGCCGCCTAAAACATCGGGGTTTATAGTTTTTTCAATTGTCCTTCCAGACGACTTGAGACTACTCCTAGTGTACCAACTACGACCGGGATTATTTGTGTTTTAGCCCCGTGTATACGCCTTATCTCCAAGGTCAATGGATCATAATTGCACCACTTCTCATTCTCCTTCTCTCTCACATTCCTGTCCCAGGGTACTGAGAAGTCTACAATCTGCCAGTTTTTTAAGACCTTCCCAATGACGACAAAATCCGGACGATTATGTTCCAATTGTTTGGTCGTTATGACACTTTTGTCCCACCACCTTGCCATCCTCACGTGTTCTCACTTCACCAACCCAAACCATTTTCCAGCAGACTTCACCCCAACCTTCTTACACACCACCCAATATATCCGAAGTCTCATGTGATCGTGTCTTTTGCGGTACTCTCTCTGAGCCAGTCCACTACACCCTGCTGCAAGGTGCGCAATTGACTCTGAGGTCTGACCACAAATCCGGCATTCTGCAGCAATTTCCTCTCCCAGAACCACTTTTTTGAACAATCGTGTTCCTAATGCCTACTCTTGTGCTGCACAAACAAAAGCTTCAGTACTCTTAGCCAGATACCCAGCTCTAAGCCATTTCCATGATCTTTCATCAGTCACTTCTGCTATATCCTGTAAGAACCTTCCATGCATTTTCTTCCTAGCCAGTTCCTCTGCCCTTTCTCTATCCATACGTTTTACATAATCAGCCTTGGTCGCACATACCTCTACTTCATTGGTTACAACCTTAAGCATCCACTCCTCACTTCTAATCACATGCCCCTTCAACGACATCTCCTCGGTTCTAACACAATCTTTTACACTTTCCAATCATCTCCCGCCATCTTTTCTCTTTTGATACAGCCTTGCTACGCTACTTCGAATGTGAAATATACCAAACATTGCTAAAACTTTTCTTGTTTTGATATCCATGGCATGCAAATCCTTGTCAGACCATTCTAAAATCCCCGCACTATATCTCAAAACACAGACTGCCCATGCATTTACTGCTTTCATTAGGTTTCCTCCATACAATTTCGACTTTGCAATTAGTTTCACTCTTCTAAGATATTCCTTCCTGATTTTTCCTTCATGTCCCTGTTCATGATGCCTACACCCTCCAGCACTCCCAAATACTTATATCCTGTATATATTTCTTTCATGATTTCTCCATTTGGCAGCACTATTCCATTCGAATGAACTTTTACTCCTCTTTTCATCACCAGCACCGCACATTTACTAATCCCAAACTCCATCCCAATGTCTTCTGAGTATGTCCCACAAGTTCTACCAGTCTCTCCATTT
The DNA here is from genome assembly GCF_053919585.1 of Euprymna scolopes. Lineage (NCBI taxonomy): Eukaryota > Metazoa > Mollusca > Cephalopoda > Sepiida > Sepiolidae > Euprymna > Euprymna scolopes. The sequence goes on along the minus strand of NC_136489.1, from coordinate 79,099,473 downwards.
CTTTTTCATTTCTACCGAATATTTTCAAATCATCCATAAACAGTAGATGGATGAGGTGTCTGTCACCAGATCCAAAGTTATACCCCAGTTTTTCGCTCTTCAAGAGGATACACAGTGACATCATTATCATTACAAAAAGAAGTGGCGATAATGAATTTCCTTGAAGTATCCCACGTTTAATGCCAACCTTCCCCATCTCCTCTCTGTTTGCTGTCAGTACCGTTTTCCATTGATCCATACTTGTCTCCAAAAGTATTACCACATTCTCAGCAACCTTCATCATCAATAGTGTTTCACGTATCCATGAATGAGAAACCATGTCATAAGCCTTTCTGTAATCGATCCATGCTACGCTCAGATTCCTCTTCTTCGCATTCTGCATTATTTCTTTATCAATTAGTAGTTGCTCTTTAGTACATTTCGAGCCTTTCCGGCACCCCTTTTGTTCGTCAGGAAAAACACCATTACTCTCTAGATGTTCATAAATTTTCTCCGCAAATATTCCAGTCAACAATTTCCACATCAATGGCAGACATGTAATTGGTGTATAATTATTGGCATCTGTTCCTTTTGCAGGATCTTTCCTAATCAGTGTTGTTCTTCCCTTCACAAGCCAATCAGGGACATCTCCCGACTCTACAGCCCTTGGCAGAGAAGTAGCTATAGGTGGATAAATGCATGGAAAGTGTTTAAACCAGAAGCCCATCACTCCATCTGGACCAGGTGCCTTCCAGTTTGTCATCCTTCGTATGCCAGCCTTAACGGCATCGATGGTTATCTTAACGTAATTCGTCTGCTGCATTTCTGATAGCCTTTCTCTGACCTCTCCCAACCAGGTAGACTTCTCATTATATCGCCCTTCGACAGACCAAATCCCACTCCAGAACTTCCTTGCATCTTTTGCATTTGGAGTGTTATTATTTCCCGCCTGTTTACTACCATTTAATTCTTTATAAAACTGAGACTGATTGTTCCGGAAAAGGTTGTTCTGCTAAATGCAACACTTTTTCCAACAAAGCCTCTGCCAGTGTGGACTTCCATTCCTCATTTCTCCCTTTTTCTTCTGGAATAAGCCAAGACGATTCGCAATAACGTATGGCGCTGCATACAGAAGCCTGTTTTTTTTGTTTTTTTTACATAGGCATCACCACATTATCAAGGCCAAGAGGCCACTCAAGGATAAGGGTTAAAGAGTGTACAGTAGAAATTGGACATTATAGAATCATTAGTAATGAAAATTTGGTAAAGTTGATAACTTATATGGAACGGCTCATCAAGAACTTATTTACGTTAGACTTGAAGACAACCATATTGTAGTCAGCCGGAAAGCAGGAAAACGGAAGACAATTCCACAGGCGTGCAGTTCTAAGAAAAAAGCTTTGTTCATGGAATCTGTTAAGTTCCGTAATCGATGTGTTCTTTCTTATGATGTTGTAAATTACTCCTTGAATTATTTTTACTTCGCTTTTCACCTTCCGCCTATCACTATTTCATACTTGGAATCTCTATGATATCGTCTCTAAGAAGAACCTCTCTTATCTCCTGAAGTACTTCATTTTCTACAGAGGTCAAAGTGTTGTATTGGGAGTCCCAGCTTAAATGTTATCTAGGTAGTTTTTAGAAATAAAGACTATCTAGGTAGTTTTTAGAAATAAAGAAAATAAGAATGTTTATTTTCTCATTAGCTTAGAAATAAAGAAAATAAGAATGTTTATTTTCTCATTAAATAGTTTAGCAGGGTTAGTGTTGACAGCTGTCAAACTCAGTCACCTCGAGTGGCCCAGATAGAGTGCACCGGAAATTGGAAGGTGACACTGAATTCTGGGTAACTTCCGGTGATGACGAGACAGGAGAGAGGGTCTAGGCGGCAGATTAAGCGGACGGGAATTTGCGTGCCTCCCGACAACCAGGATCCGAGATGTAGAATTTGCCTTGAATAAAGATTGAAATTTCATGTCCATCTTGTTTGTTCATCAATGAATCTGTCTGCAGTGACCCGACTCCCAGCAAGATTGAGAACCAGCGAAGGAGAGACTATCATCGCTGGCCAATGCAAATTCAGGTATGTTTGCATTGCATTTGTTTGCGCATACACGTCATCGGAAACATCCCTAGGCAAGGCAAAAAGACATTAGAGGAATCACACCCACACCACATAAGACGAACATTGATAAGAACACACCCACACACGTATATATATATAATATATATATATATATATATATATATATATATATATATATATATATATATATATATATATATAAGGACCTTTAGGCATAATACGCAAAGACACACACTAATGAATGTACAGTAATGAATGTACTTCTAACAGATCCCTTCTAATATAACCCAATATGTAACATATAAATATTTTGTGCCTGTTGACCAATTTGCATCAACGATGCAAAACCGAACCTGGATTATAGAAAATACAACGTGGAAGCAGGTCCTAAAAAAATGGAAGGAGATTTCGTGTTAAAAAAAAAAAAGCTTGACGATAAATTATAAGAAAGAAAAAAAAAAAGCAAACGAACAAGTTATAAGAAATATTGAGTATTTTGTGAACGGATGCGTAATGCATCATCTAAAGAAAAAAAAAACGCACAAACAAACAAATATCGAAAAAGTTTAGATCGGTTGATATGCCGTATAGAAAAAAAAACTCAAACACACAAGCAGACATTAGTCAGGATAGAGAAAAAAGACAGAAACTTTGATACAGATTGTGTTTTTCTTTTTTCGTTGTGGTTATGTGATACGCATCGTGTGTTTGAAAATGAAAGAAAAAAAAGTAAAAAAATGTAATCGAAAAAAAAGAAGAGAAAAAAAGATAAAAATCCACGTGTGTACAACGAGTTTTCGTTGGAAAAAAGTGAATATTGTGGTTTTTACACGTGTTTAAAACTTATTGAATAAATGTGTAAGTGACTGTTGGCTTTAAATATATTTGAATGTTGTCGCAGACGCGTGGCGCGGACATTGTTTTTTCTTTGTTTTGAAAGTATTAATTGTTTTTTTTTGTTTTTTTAACAGATTTTTTCGTAACTATGTTTTTTAAAAGAGAGGAAGACGGGGAGAATTATTTCCTCTCTCTTTTCATTTTTTTCGGGTGATTTTTTTTGTGTTTTTTAAATTTTATTTTTGTGTGTTTCGCCGCATGCTCCGGCGGGGAGGAGATACGTTCTATTGAAATATAATGATTGTTACTAGTAAAAGCCAAAGATGAAAGAAAAAAAAAGACAAGTGAATGATTAGTTCAAAATAATTTGTTTTGAAAATTGTAGGTTTGAATGTCGAAATTTCAGATTGCCTCAGTCTAAAAGGATTTCTCCTTGATTTGACCTTCAGATGGAGGTCCAGGTGAACGTTACATTGTTGTGGAATTTTAGAGTGGGGTTCACTAAATCCCTTTAACGGGAAGAAAAGAATTGTATATTGCAGAAATTGTTTTGTGTAAATTGGGAGTGTGTACGAACCTTGTTATTGTGTGAGATGGATAGAAAAATTTTTTGGGGGTAGATGATTAATTGTTTAAGCACGCGGTATGTTGTTGGATGGGTGTGGCCGCAAGAAATTGTTTTAGTTTTATATGTTTAAGAGAAAAGGAGTCTCTTATGGTTCAAATGGTTAAGAATTGGTTTTAAAATGATGTTTAAAAAAAAACGTATCGAGATCATTTGTTGGTTTTACAGGCGGGAATAAGTGAGGCCCCAAGAAAAAAAAAGTTTGACTTGCCGTAAGGCGGTCGTGTTGAAGAAAAATATTTAAATGATGTATTGATAAATTTTGTGAACCATGTACTGTTTTTTTCTGACCAGGCGGCATTGTAATTGAATATTTTTTTTTTAGTATGGAAAAAAAAAATTGTATATTTTTTTTTCACACAGTTTGTATTAAATTTTTCTGTAAAAAAAATTAGCGACGATATCGGATTCCTGGTTGTTGCGAGTAGACATTAAAATTTGTTAGTAGATAATTAGTATAAAAGTTAAAGATAAAAAAAAAAAAGAATTTTTTTTTTAAGGCGATTACGGGTAAGAAAAAAAAACAGACTCTGATATGAAGGTTACATAGGTCAGTGAATTAGGTAGAAGTTGATAAGTTGGGTCCTTTATTTGAATTTCAGACCGAAGCAATGACAGGTCGTAAATTGTATATATGTATATAAATTAAATGTTAAATATTATTAAGTACGACCTGAGTGGCATTGCCCGGTTGAATTGCCCCACAATGGGGGGTGGGGAGATAGATTGAGATACCTTATTAGGGATTTTAAGGTGTGTAAAAGGGGAATTTCCCAGATTTGGTTGGCTGAAGCGGTTGGCAATGAAATGGAGATACCACACGATAGAGAATCCGCTAAATAGAAGCCCGTGTCTCTGAGCCGCTAGTTAGGTTAGGGTGTGGTCGATCTTTCCTCCATGAATTGTTCAGCAATTGACAGGTCACGAGCCTGGGAGATTCAAGATTTTAAATTATAGAGGGTATCTCAAAACTAGAAACTGGCCTCAGTGAAGCAATAGGGAGGGGTTTTCTGATAGTCCCCTGTATAATTGGTGTGTCAGTGAAGAGTATGACAGACGGGATGGGGCCTGAGTTAATGAGTTTGTGTGTGATCCAGGAAGAAGGGCTTGTCTGTGAAGGCCATAGGAGATTTTTTTTTTTAGGTGATGATTCGTTACGGACGGTGAAATAAGAAGTACAGGAGGATTCCTGGGGTTTATGTTGTTGTTTTTTTTTTCGTATGACCGTTTCTCTGGTACCTAGTACGGGCCAGCTTAAGCAAGTAGATGCTTATGTGTTAACGTCCTTGTTCCCGCATGCTACGGGTTAATAAAGCCGGTTTGCAGTTCCCAGACTTGGAGATGTGTTTCTTATCGTAGCGGAGGCGGAAGACGGTAGAATCGTGTAATACCGTGGTGATTAGTGAGATGATGAGAAGATAGAGACCGTTGACACGTAACGAACCGGCCATAGGCCGTGAGAATTGAGGATTATGGCGACAGCCTTCTTCGCTATCCGGTGTGATATAGGGTTCCCCTTAGAAGGAAATGGGGATAGTTGAAAATGTATGTTCAGGCCATACATTTTGATAATATGATAGGGGAGGAATGTTGTATTAGGAGTCCCAGCTTAAATGCTATCTAGATAGTTTTTAGAAATAAAGACCATCTAGGTAGTTTTTAGAAATAAAGAAAATAAGAATGTTTATTTTCTTATTAGCTTAGAAATAAAGAAAATAAGAATGTTTATTTTCTCATTAAATAGTTTAGCAGGGTTAGTGTTGACAGCTGTCAAACTCAGTCACCTTGAGTGGCCCAGATAGAGTGCACCGGAAATTGGAAGGTGACACTGAATTCTGGGTAACTTCCGGTGATGACGAGACAGGAGAGAGGGTCTAGGCGGCAGATTAAGCGGACGGGAATTTGGGTGCCTCCCGACAACCAGGATCCGAGATGTAGAATTTGTCTTGAATAAAGATTGAAATTTCAAGTTCATCTTGTTTGTTCATCAATGAATCTGTCTGCAGTGACCCGACTCCCAGCAAGATGGAGAACCAGCGAAGGAGAGACCATCATCGCTGGCCAAGGCAAATTCAGGTATGTTTGCATTGCATTTGTTTGCGCATACACGTCATCGGAAACATCCCTAGGCAAGGCAAAAGACATTAGAAGAATCACACACCCACACACCCACATAAGAAGAACATTGATAAGAACACACCCACACACGTATATATATATATATATATATATACATATATATATATATATATATATATATATATATATAAGGACCTTTAGGCATAATACGCAGACACACACTAATGAATGTACAGTAATGAATGTACTTCTAACAGATCCCTTCTAATATAACCCATAACCCAATATGTAACAAAAGTGCGAACTTCATCACCACTTCTTCATACATCTGCTCCTTTCACTGGCTCCATTATCTCAGAGTCAATGATCTCATCTGCCTTATATCCTTCAAACTCTTTCTCATTACTTCCCCTAACCATAGGATTCCATACCTCCTCAGTTGTCCGCAATCAATCATCGCTTACATTTCCCTTCTGCACTTCCACTCTCTCAGTTCTTTCGTCAGAGCTAGTTTCATCAATTTTACTTTCGTTATTCATTTCATTCCTAACCATCCATTCAATCTCTTCTCTTGCAATCACTGAAAGTAGTTTGTTATTTTAAATTTCTTTTAACTGGGATACCAAACTCGCGACACTTCTAGACTCTCCTCCTCTCGATTCCCATTCTTCCTTCACTTTTCGGATATATTCACCAGATTTGATACTTCCACTTCTTACAAAGCATTCCCACAGTACTCATCTTTCCTCACCCGTCCACGTTTTTTTTTTTACATTTCCTGTCCCAACTCCCTGCGTGTCTTGGGACCCCCTCTTGCAATTCTCACTCCCCTTATATCCAGCCACATCCTCAGAATTTCGAACAGTAGTATGATGACGACAGGACCCTCCCTGTTGACCAGTGGGACACCAACCTGACATGAGACCACTACAAGATGTTCTAGCCTCATTCACGACGTTATTTTCAATATTTTGATTTGACATTCTCCCATCAATTGTGATAGTGAATTTAAGGTTACACCACCTCCGATAGTTTTATCGAGACATTATCTCTAGGAGGGTTCCCCACCAAGGTCAAAGATCCCCTCCCGACCTTTTTTCTCCATCACCACCACTATTCTCATTACTACCACTAACAACAATAGAAATAAAATCTACAATGATAATGGCACCACTAATATTGAGAGCAATAATATTAACAGCAAAAACAAGAATAGCAATGACAGCAAAAAACAACACCTACCATTACAGCTACAGTAATAATAAAAACATACAACCACTACTACCACCACCACCACCACCACCACCACCACCACTACTACTAGTAGTAATATTATTAGTGATAATAGTAATAACCAATAAAGTAAATTTGTTTCTTTTAAAAAATAATAATAATGATAATAATAATAACAATAATAATGATAATAATAAAAAATAAAATAATAATAATAACAATAATAAATAGAAGAACAATGACAACAATAATAATAATTTCAGTTAGAAAAGCTTACTTTGTTTGTTTGTTTTACACCCCTCTGCCGATGTTGCTTTTGGCCAGAAAAATGTACACAAAAACAGAAACATAAAACATCCAAACATGTGAAAGACAATTCCTCGTTTAACCGTGAATTCAAGTTTTAAATTCTAATTTCAGTTAGAAACGCTTCTTTTTTCCTCCTCTGCTATTTTTTAAAACTCCGTCGCTGATGTCCCCTTTGGCCGGAAAAATGAACACAAAGACAGAAGCATAAAACATCCGAACATGTGTAAGACAATTCCTTGTTTAACCATGAATTTCAAGTTCAAATTAAAATTTCCGTTAGAAACTCTTACTTGTTTCGTTTGCTATTTTCAAACTCCGCCGCTGTTGTCGCTTTTGGCTTGAAAAAATGTACACAAAGGCAGAAATAAAACATCCGAACATGTGTAAGACATATCCTTATAATAATAATAATAATAATAATAATAGTAATAATAATAATAATAATAATAATAATAATAATAATAATAATAATAATAATAATAATAACAACATCAGTTTAAGAGGACTTCTCAAACAAGAGCAGATTAACGATAACGAAAAACAAACAATTTCGTCATTTTAAAATGCTTATTTACAATTGATTCATACTTTCCTCGGTCTAGGAGGAATTCTCTGACAAGGAAAGATAAGTGATGGTAAAAAACAAATACTTTACGAACTCGATATTGGAAGATCAGATAACAACAACAAAAAAATAAAACAAAAACTTGGATTTATAAGACCAAATAATCCTACTCGATCTGACTTCGGGGTCGGTGGCGCAGTGGATAGAGACATTGAATCTTTACAGTTCAAGATAAGCATTGTATTAGGATAGCGGTTTCAATCCTACCCAAAGCCGGCCAGAGTATTACTTGGCCAAAACTTTGTGAGACGACGACAACAACTATGGAAGGCATTAATTACTGAGATTCTGCATTACTATTCGCAGTCGACCACCTGATGAAGGCCGGAGGAATAGTTGTTTAACAATAACTAAAAAGATAAGGATAATATTCTACAAATAAATCAATAAAAATACTTTCAGTATTTAAAATACTTATTTCGGACATATTTATCGTTAACTCATTCTAGGTGGAATTCTTAATGAAAGATAAGAGGCTAGGAAAACCGAATAGTTTTGTCATTTTTAAATACTGTAAGAATTAATCTTTCTGTTTTGGAAACTAAGTTAGCGATTAATGCTCTTTTAACGAAAAACTGGAAGATCTCATTTTCATCTGGTTTATTTGATTCTGACATATCATCAGTCCATTGCATTTTAAACTGTTTTTAATACACATGAAAGTCTTGTTCAGTTTTTTTTTACTTTAACTGTTTTTACATTTTCTTTTACATTGTTAATCAACCTAGCACTTCTTACAACAAATGAAATACAATTTCATTAATTTATGAAAATAGCATAGGAAATACATTTTGTTTGATACTGATTTGAAATAACACGCGTAAATTTCGTAATGCCTTGACATAAAGAGTCCCTTCTATTCCCCAAATAATTGTTGGTATTCCCTTATTTAATAAATGAACCAATTTATATCGACAAATATAGTTTTGTGACTTCATTTCCCATTCCTCTCCTGTATGTATATATATATATATATATATATATATATATATATATATATATATATATATATATAGTCAGCAATTTTCCATTCGCCGCGCTGTCTTTTTTTATTTCAGCTGCCATATTGTATAGAATGGCGCCCAAACGTTGTTGTTCAGCCATATTATTCTCAAGCGCCCTCTATCGGTGATTCCGATTATCATTAGGAGCGATTGTTGTTGTTATCGTTTTCTTTTTCTTTTCCTTTCCTTTGAGATTTGGTGTTTATAATAATAATAATAATAATAATAATAATAATAATAATTATTATTATTATTATTATTATTATTATTATTATTATTATGATTGGTTATAAAGGTGGGTGTAAGAAGGTTAGGGGCGAATAATTTTTATGTTTAATACCGATTTTCTTATTTTATAGTTTTTTTAAAATTTAATTTCTTGTTAGTTATAAAATTCTGTTAGTATATTTGTTTCGGTATTAAATGAGATTCGGTTAAAAAAGGGGCTTTAGTTTCTTGATTAGTATGGCTTCTAGTAATTTTAGTCGTCGTGTGCAATTGTTAAGGTGCCGAATTTTAGTATTGTTAGTTAAGATATTTCTTATGTCGGGTTACTGTAGGTTTTTATCGTGGGATGTTAGATGTTGTTTTATGGCACTATTGTCAGCTAAATTATAGGTTAGTCGTCGGGAGAGTGTTGTTGCTGTGTGCCCTACGTATGCGTTGTATGAGTTTTTAGAGCGGGTTCGGAGACTTTCTTCGAAAGGGTAAATAAATCCATACACTACATTAGTTTGGTTTAGTGTGGTGTTAGTATTGTCATTGCTTTTAATTATTAAATTTGAGGTTTTAAATTTAGAATAATATATTATTAGTTTGATTGTTTTGTTCTGGTCGCTGAGTCTGGTATATCATTTAATTAGGTTTGTTGTTATTTTTTTCATCTTTTCTATAGGTAGTGTGTAGTTGGTTTGTATAGTATAATTTGATAATGTCGTTTTTGTTAGGTTAGGGTTTATGTTTTTATTGTGGCGTGAGTTTAAATAGACATTTATGTACTTAACGATTTTATTAGGAAAGTTATTGTTTATTAGGGTTTGTTTTATGTTTGTTAGTTCTTTGTAAAATATTTGTCGGGTTGGTGCTGTATTGTATGAGCAGTAAATTAAATTTTTTATATGAGCGGTTTTATGTTTTTCTGGGCATTCGCACCGATAGAAAATGGTTGTGAAGAATATGGTTGAACAACAACGTTTGGGCACCATTCTATACAACGTCCAGCTGAAATAAAAAAAAACGCTCGGCGAAGGGAAAATATCCAGACAAATCAGAAAATAGAATCACTCTGTCGTGTTCAATCAGACATGCTTGAATATATATATATATATATATATATATATATATATATATATATATATATATATATATATATATATATATATATGTGTGTGTGTGTGTGTCTCTGTGTGTGTGTCTCTGTGTGTCTGTGTACGGCACACACTCAATAAATTTCTCAGATTTTTTGCAGGCTTTTAAAATTTTCATAGACTTTTGGAAATTTAGTCTGTTATTCTAATACATCTTGTGATATGATTGACCAATTCTTATAATTTCACGTTCAATTAAACAGCTATAGCAAGAATTAAGTTGCACCCTGCTCAAGCCTATTTGTCGGAGCTAGTGAATAAAAAATTGGAATCTGGACGTGAGGACACTTTAGAAGAACGATATCCACTAAAATTTTATTTTAAACCAAGAAAAATGCCACAGAAACGTATGGAATGCTTCCTACTGCTTTTAAACCATCTTGCATGAATCGAACATCAGGTCTCGAGTATCAAAGAGATTCAAGGACAATAGAGAGTCTGAGAGGAATGGTGAGATGTGTGATAGGAGTAAGGAAGTCAGAACACAAGAGTTGATTGACCAAATGAAGAATTTCATTGATAAGGACCGCCGTGTGTCTATAGAGACGATAAGTGCACAGTTTGATGTCAGTGTGGGAACCGTACACAATTATTCGCCCGAAACTGAAGATGCGGAAAATATGCTCGAAATTTGTCCAACGAGTGCTCCTTGCTTTGTCACATAATATTTGAACAAGATGGGCATCAAGACAGCTCCTCACTCTCTCCATAGTTCAGACCTTGGTTTCTGATTTTTTGGTTATTTCGTAACCTCAATGAAAACCTTTGAGGCTGTCGTCCTGAGACAAGTGAAGAGATGAAAGAGGTCCTGATGACAGTCATTGACGCGCTCACACAAGAGGACTTCCACAGAGCCTTCCCTAAGTTGTTGAAATAGGATAAGTGCATTTAAGTCGGCGGAGATTACTTCGAAAAGGACGAGTTTCATGTATGTACTATAAATAAAAGTGCCCATACGAAAAAAGCCTGGAAACTCATTTAGGGCATCTTGTCTATACTTGACTTTGTGTGAAAAACGGTTTCTCCCCAACTACATTGTAAATGTTTTGTCTACAGACTTGAAACTTGATATGTGTTAGTTCTACATATGGGCAAATATACACTTAGACATTAATGCTTGTAAATTTTTAGCGTCTTGATATAAGTCTATTGTTAGTTCAGGCAATAACGAATAAGGCTGAAGCTCTAAATATCTTGGTTTCGATTCTAGATGATAGCACCAACGTCATACTTTTTAACCCTTTAAAATCTCTGCTATATGTTAAGTACAGAAAAGTAGCGGACATGATAGGGCGACTGTCTAGCTGACTGAGATGACTTTCGGCCAGAAGCTGCGGGTTCACTCCACTGGAAATGAGCATTGGAGGTTCAGAGGGTGTTTATCTGATACGTCCATAACGTGGAATGGCTGACCCATTCAAATAAGACAGATGATGAAGGGAGGTTTTGTCATGATTTTGCCATTGCTCACTCAGATTGTTCGCGACCCCACCTGTGTGCCCGATACACACGGTCTATATGCAAGCCTCTTAGACCTTTTTCTCTCAACTTCCGCTGAGCTATGTTCATGTTCCGTTCATTCTCCTCTAGGATCCTCCGACCACTCCGTCGTATCAGTTAAGATAAAAACGAAATTTAAGAAGCCCCCACACGTACCCCTCCACCGTACTGTATACCGATACTCTATGGCTGACTGGGATAGCTTCCGTACATTCATACCTGATTTACCTCTGCACTCCATGTTTAAAAAGGAAGTGTCCTCTATAGTATCATATCTGACCGAATGGTAAATTGTAGGCATATACCAATTCATACCATCTAAAAAATTCCATCAAATACCTAACAGCCAGCCATGGTTCTCCCCAGAATGTGCTGCTGCTATCGCGCACAGAAATCACTTTTTCCATAGCTACCAACGTAATAGATGCACTGAGACTAAAGCTGCTTTCAGGTCTGCCAGCAACCACTGTAAAAGCGTAATAAAAAATGCAAGAGAGCTATATGCCCAGTCTGTTAAATCCAAGGTAGCTGATCAGCGGCTTGGATCCCACCAGTTTTGGAAAATAACAAATAGGATCCCGAACAGAAGTGTGCGTTCTATCCCAACTATTATCAATGGACCAGAGGTCATCTCGTCAGCGTTAGACAAGGCCAAACTATTTGCAAAGAACTTTGCAGCTTATTCTACCCTATGCGACGAAGGCCATCAACTCCCCCTATTTCCTCCTATAACACAGAACAAGCTAGGTAACATACAAATATCCGTGCATGAGGTCGCCAAGCTAATAAAGAACCTTGATTCCAGTAAAGCAACTGGCCCTGATGGCATCCCAATTAGAGTGTTAAAAAAGCTTCAACCAGAACTTGCTCCCATACTTACGAAACTATTTAAGCGCTGCCTTAAGGAGAAGTGCTTTCCGACTCCCTGGAAGACCTCATCAGTTTGCCCTGTATTTAAGAATTCAGGTGATAAGTCATCTCCCTCTCAGTACAGACCAATAAGTCTCCTGTGTGTTATGAGTAAGTTGTTGGAATCCATATTAAATAGAGAAATAGTCAACCACCTCAGCAGGAATAACCTTCTTAGTGACACACAATATGGTTTCCGCTCTGCAAGATCTACCGCAGATGTGCTGACGGTTATATCCCACAGGATTAGTGAATCTCTTGACAAAGGCTTCCTTTCTAGGGCAATTGCTCTTGACATATCAAAGGCCTTCGACAAGGTATGGCATAAGGGTCTACTTCACAAGATTTCCAGCTACGGTATAACTGGAAATGTTTTCTCAATCATTAAATCATTTCTCTCCGATAGGCTCATAAGAGTAGTGGTCGATGGACAAAAATCGGAGGCCTGCAATATAAATGCTGGAGTCCCTCAGGGGTCAATCCTGAGCCCAACTCTCTTCCTGATCTACATCAATGACCTCCCTAAACACATACTTAAATCATTCGTTGACATCTATGCTGATGACACGACCATCTACGGCAACACATCAAAGGCTGTAAATGACAAAGTTCCCTCTGATTCTCTCTCCTCTGATCTCGAGCGCGTGGTTCAGTGGGGGAAGATGTGGCTGGTTACCTTTAATGCATCCAAAACCAAACTCCTATCCTTACATCATCAACGCTCTGATCCCCAGCTGGCATCAATTGTGATGGATGGCTCTCGTTTGGGTGAGGCCCCGTGTTTTGACAAGCTTCTGGGATTGACCTTTACTCCTGATCTGAAATGGAACACGTACATCAAGTCTGTTGCCAAGGTCGCTGGAAAGATGGTGGGATCCTTCTACCGCTCCAGAAGATATCTCACTACTGATGCAATTCTCTATCTATATAAAAGCCAAGTACGTCCAAGGATGGAATACTGTTGCCATATCTGGGCAGGAGCTGCTAAAAACAGCCTATCCTGACTTGACAGAGTACAAAATAGACTTCGTGGCTTATTGGGGATGCCCTTTTCTCTACCCTGCAACCTCTCTCCCACAGAAGAGACGTTGCGAGCCTATCCTTGTTTTATCGTTATTTCCATGGCAGGTGCTCGTCTGAACTCCAATCTCTGCCCCCCCCCTCGCTAATCTTTCACGAAAAACACCCGTCTAGCTGAATCCACTGTGAAAAATTTCCCCCACTCTATATCTGTCCCTAAATCAAAACGCGTATTCCATGAACAAAGCTTCTTTCTTAGAACAGCACGCCTGTGGAACTCTGTTCCATCTGCCTGCTTCCCTCCGGACTACAACTTGGATGTCTTCAAGTCCAATGTTAACAAATTCCTAATGAACCGCCCCCTTAATTAAACACTTCATCAAATCTCCACACTAACGTAATGTACTTCCAATAACCCTTATCCCTGAGTGGCTTCCGGGCCTTGATAAGTGGTGATCACTGTGTAAAAAAAAATACACCTGTAGCAAAGAATAAAACACCGAGGCCCTGACTAGTCATCGTCAAGGTTGACGGTCTGCATGATGATGATGATGATGATTATGATGATTAGGTACAATATTATAATCAATAAAGAATTGGCTCTATGATAATAAATACGATATCTGCATAAATTAAAATATTATATTCAAGTGTATTTTACGACCAGACAACGCCAATCGGCCTTCTATATATATATATATATATATATATATATATATATATATATATATATATATATATATACATATACATACATACATGTATATATATATATATATATATATATATATATACATACATGTATATATATATGCCCTGCCCCTATCCCTTGTTTTCTTTCTTTCTCTCTCTCTCTCTCTCTCTCTCTCTATATATATATATATATATATATATATATATATATATGTGTGTGTGTGTGTGTGTGTGTGTGAGTGTGTGTGTGTGTGTGCTGCGATCTGGTAGAGCTAATCTGTGTAACATCGCCATATTTATATCCATAGATTAAATTGAAACGATAGAATATCTATCTGACCATTTTTTAATTTATTTTACTTCCCCCATTTGTCTCTCCTTCTTTCATTTCTCTCTCTCTCTCTCTTATTCTCTGTCTATATATATATATATACATATCACAAACACATACACACACATATATACATATGTGCATCTTTGTTTTTATTCTTAAGTAGGTGTGTATTTATATCTCATACCCTTTGCATTATTAAAAGGAACTGACCGGAACGATTGAATGAGATTATGAAATTGATGGAATATTCCATGGAAAGTGCATCTCCATAGCAATTCGCGTTCATTTCATATTGAACATACGTCATACACTCTCCTCGGATATTTTATTTCAAAAAGACGATTAGATATGGAGGGGGGGCTTGTGTCGTTTTGGCTCGGCCGATCAAGACCGTAGACCGTTAACGGTAGAAAATAACCTTGATTTGACCGAACTGACCCCCTTTCTAAATTGGGAGTGTGGGCAGACAGGAAAAAAAGGCAGGGTCTTTGTAGTATGGGAAAACGAAGGCCATAACGGAGGGATAACTGTGGCATGACCTTTTTTGATACTCCGTATTGACCAGCGCACGCGGTTGTGTGATTAGTTTACGGGTTATCTTTTCTTCTACGCCTATCCAAGCCTACTTCGTCTCATCGTCACTTCTCCTGCCTTCTTTCCACCCCTGCCCCCCACGACTGCTGAGTGCACATTCCTTAATTTCCCCGAAGACTTGCAGGAGTTCGAGACAAAAGGTCGTAGGTTTGCGGCAGATTCGGACATACTGGGAGGCAAGATCTGTGTGTCCATCATAAGTAGGAATGTGACGCCAACAGTGCACGCATGGCTGAAGTTATCTTGATGTCTACGCGATGCGAAAAGGCCGTGCCTCAATTATTAATGACTTTCTGGACGAGGAACGTGGTAGTTTTACGACAACTACAACCAATACATACCTATACAGATAAAACGGTCTGTTTATTTGTTCTTCTGTTATCAACACAACAACTGATATTCAAAGACTATGATACGGCGTATCATGGATGATGTAAAATTGAGTCTGTTTGAATTTGAAGTTCAGGAACAATAAAGGCGTTTATATATTATATCCATAAAACAATTACTGATAAAATTAAAAGTTTTAATGAAAGCCAATTGTTGAGCGACCCTAAAAATATGTGAATTGGAAGGGGTCAGGATCAACTATATAATTATGTAAAAACCCAAAATGCCAGTAGGAAAAAGTCTAAATACTATAGATATTTGACCGATTTTCTAGAAAAAGAAACAGAAGAAAAAGAAGAAAAAGGAAAGTAGCTTTTGGCACATTTTTTTGTTTAGTTTAGAAATAGCTTTTTTGCATAATTCTATGACAAGAAAATATTATTTTCATTATTTTGACTCTCGAGTATATATCAATTAATATCTTACATGTTTTTAAAGATAGTGATATGGTTCTTTGATTGAGTAGTTGTGCTTAACTGTGTCGGATATATACTCGCGAACCCAAACAGTGATAAAGACATTCTCATTGTCATAACCCTAATGATTACTGAATAGTGTTTGTTTAACTTCTAACATAATTTTTTTAGAAAAAAATATATTGAGCGACCCTAAAATGGGAAAATTAGAAGGGTTCATTAAAACCCCTTAAATTATAATTAGAAATATTCTAGACCATTGAAGAAGAAAAAGAATAAGGTGAAAAAGAGACAGAAAAAGAAACAGAAAACAGAACAGAGAGAAAAAAAGAAAAGAATAAACAGAAAAGGAAAAAGAAGGAAGCAGTGCATGTGATCGCTCAGTTAAGATTGGCCATATTCATTGCCTAATTAGTTTTTGAACTTGCGATATTATTTTTCTCTTTGACAGTTGCACCTACATCCTACGGACTCTGGAAATTACACTTGCCATATCAATGTCTGACAATATTATGCCCCAATTTTCTATTAAAAACAGATTCATTTTCTTTCTTTTTCCTATCTAAGTCTTGTCTTGTGATTTTAAAAATAACCAAAGATGTTATTTTAGCTTAAAGGCCAGATTTCATGTAGCAGTTCACATAATGTTCTCATTTTGTCAGCTTTCTTAAATGAATACTCATGAGAGTTGATAGTGAGGAAGTAAGTGTTTCAGTCCATGTCGCTTCTATAACATCGCAGTTATCATGGATGTTGGCAACCTGCAAGTGGTCTGTCACTGTGCCACTATAAAATGAATTTTCATTATTTGGATTATTCGTACTATTGTTGTCATTCTGGGTGTTATTCCTACAACGTTTCGATTGAGGTAACCTTCGATCTTCTTATGAGATATCTTGCCGAACTCGGGAATCTATTTCTCAAACTTGGGAATCTGCATGTAATGCCGAGCAGCCTCTTTTATTTAATCCACGAGGGTAATATTTTCTCCTTCCGTCTGAAGTAATGTGCAGTTGTGTTTTTTGTATCGCTCACACTGAGGATTGAACCTTCAACCTCCAGAAGAGTGCCGCTCAAAACTAAATTTATATAATATTTAATCCAGTACGCCACGAGTCATTACGAAAAGAGAATGGATATAATAAACGATCACAAAATGCGGATTTTTAATAATGACATGGCAATATTTCAGTTATTTATATCGATGGGTGTACAACGTGATCTATGACGTCATATCTGTTACTGATCTGTTTAATTAAGAATGAGTATTCATTGCCATTGATGGTTTTAATGTTAAAAAAATTATGTGACCAAATTTAAACTTTAATTTACTCAAAGCGAGGCACATTGAGTTTAATGAAATCACTTTGGTATATAGTCCAAGTGTCACACCCATACAAAAGTGTAGGTATAACAATCGCGTGGTATACCATGAGTTTATTTTTTATTGAAAAATGTTTATTATTGGGGACGCGCTTCGTCAGTTCACCGAAAGCTCCATAGGCAAGGTTAATTCGGCTTTCTATTTCATTCTCATTTAAGCACTTTTCCGATATTATGCTACCGAGATATGGAAAGTGATCTACTTGCTAAAGAGGAGTGTGATTTATGCGAATACTTACGTCCTGTAAGATGGTATTGGGTTGTACTAACACTTTTGTCTTGCCAATATTAACAGAGAGTCCGGAGCGGTGGTAGGCTGCCGTGAAGTTGTTTACGGATTTCTGGATGTCTTCCTTGGAATGGCTAAGGACTATGTTGCCATCTACATATTGGAGCTCTGTGATGTGTTGGAATTTCACAAGGGTTTGAGATTTTACTCAAGCAGGCTTGAAAAGTCCCTCATCATAACGGAACCTAATGTCCACCCCTGGGTTATTTGGGGGAAGATCGTGCAACATTGCAGCAATATATAAGGAAAAAAGGGTAGGTGGAAAGGCACAACCTTATTTTAACCCACAGGTAACTAGAAAGTTTTTTATTTCCTTGCCCTGGTGCGATACATATCCTGACATGCCGCCATGCAGTGCCTGGATGCGTTCTACAAAGTGGCTTGGGAAACAAAATTGCTTGGGAACTTTCCACATTGCATCCCTTGGAACGCTATCGAATGCTTTTTGTAGGTCATAAAATACAAGAAAGATGGGTTTCTGTTGTTCCCTGCTATTCTCTTGCAGCTGTCTAGCACAGAAAATCATATCTATTGTTCCCCGAGAGTCACGGAAGCCGCACTGAGATTCTGGAAGGGCTGATTCCGTGACTTGCTGCAAGCGATTCAGTAGTATGCGGGCAAAGATTTTCCCTATTATGGACAAAAGAGTAATTGCCACATCATTTTCGGTCACCCTTTTTGAAGATGGTTATTATTACTGCGTCATTCAGATCCTTTGGTACTTGATGTTCTTTCCACATCTTAAGAATGAGAGTAAATAGTCTTGTTTTAAGATGTTGTCCACCATGGTGGATAAGGTCGAAGGGGCTATTTTCAGGTCCGGGGGCTTTATTTACTTTCATTTGCTCCATCGCAATTAGAAATTCTGTAAATGATGGCGCTGCATTCATCAATATTTGCGTTGAGTACTGTGGAACCATTTTGAGAAAGTCCTCATCTGCAGCAGATTCTTTATTGAGTCTGGTCATTACACGTGCTAAATATACCACCAGAAAGAAAATTTGAATTCAAACAGCAACCTCGGAAAATACCAACACACCTTCGAATAACAACTTTGTATAAACCTAACCAATTCTTGCGACCTGGAAGAAGAATGGTTGTCAATCAGTAAGATCATTAATGAATAAGCCGAAGTCACAGTCGGTTAAAAAAAGAGAAAAATCAAGACTGGTTTGATAAAAACTGTGCTGAAATTAATCAACTCATTCAAGAAAAGATAAAGGCTAGCCATGCTCATGAACAAGACCCTCGAAGCCGGCATAAAACCAACATCTACAGAAACGGCAAAAAAAACAAAAAACAAACAAACAAAAACAAAACAAAACAAACAAACAAGCAAAAACAGTGTCAATCAAGATTACGGGAACCAGAAAACAAATGATGGCAGCTTAAAGCTTTAGAATTGGAACGTTTTGCAGAAGTCGGCGACCTTAGAAATTTTCATGCCGGTGTAAAACAAATTTTTGGCCCCATCAGATCCTCAACAGGAACACTTCTTTTAGCAGACAATGTCACCATCCTCAATGATCCACAATCAACTCTAGATCGTTAGAAGGAGCATTTTCCCCATCACTAATATGTATGCACACACACACATACACACATATATATATATATATATATATATATATATATATATATATATATATAACTACTTCATTTACTCATATAAAATTAATATACGAAAGTATAAATTCATGCGTAAACTTTAAGTATTTACTTCAAAAGTGCTCAATACGTAGGTAGAGCTACTTAGTTATAAAAAATATATAAAATATATATGGCGATTAAGCTACACTGAATATTCCGCGTTTCATCCACAACCACAAAATTCGCGCATAAGCCTGAAGAGTCCTAGAGTGGATGAAACGCGGAATATTCAGTGTAGCTTAATCGCCATATATATTTTATAACTAACTAACTAACTATGTATATATATATATATAAATATATTTTCTTAAAATATATACCAATCCTTATTTAAGAAGTTCAATTTAATTACAGAGCAATATAGTGTATAAATAAGAAAAAAAACTATAGTCCAAAATTCATGATGTTGCCCATCTTATGATGTTTTCCTTTAATTCAGTTGACATTTACAATTCTTGACAGTATCTGTTTCGTAGCGCAAAATACATTCACTTAATTATTATATCAATCAGTGAATCTATTATGCCCTTAACTCACCAGAAGAAATAGCAGAAATAAATCCATTAAAAGAAAATAAAGTCTGATTTAACATGATTAAAATCCGAAAATTGGGAGAGAAGCTGCAAATATATTTTCATTATGCCATTTTAAATTAAAAAAAAGATATAATTCAATATATATATATATATATATATATAATAAATTCCACAGCCAAACAACGTCGCAGCCCACAAGAGCCATGACAGTCAAAGGACCGGAAGTCCAAGACTCGAGTTTCGCCCTCATTTGGGCTCATCGGTTAGACACATCCGAGCTCAAGATTCGAAACTCGAGCCTCTTGCATGCAAGGCAAGCACTCTACCAACTGAGCAATTCTAACATGTATGCAATCTATATCATATATGTAAACCTTATATAGACGATTTCATAACATGTACACGTTTTGGTTCCCTCGTTTATATATACATATAACAAAGTCACTATACACAAAAATATATAACATGACCACATTTTTAAATAACTTTCTCTTTGTTGACGAGAGTATGTTGCCAATCATGGGTAGTTCTAGAAGGCCCTTCCAAAAAGACTTTGTCTTTTTCTCTTTGTGAAGGAATTAGCTTATTGCTAATCGCCCGAAGTGCTCCGACAAAGGAATATCGACGGTACTCCAAGATATTTCTTTGCAGGCAAGAGTGCTCTTCCCTTGGAGCGTTGGATTTTCAATCCTACTTTCCAACATTTGTGTCATATCCTCCTGCCGTGGGGTGGATATAAATAACCTTAAGCAGTAACTGAGTTTCAAGAATATAATTTCTTAAAAAAAAAATACTCGCTGTATTTCTTTCATAGGTGAAAGACAAATTACATGTAATTTCATTGCCCATCCCGTATAGACACAGTATCGATATCTTCATACGATCTTCACATGAAAATACGCATTAGAGAACCGGTCGCCCCTTCCTCCTTTGTTAACAGATTAACATTTCAAAAGCAAAAACCTTCTTAAGAGTTTCTTCTACTGACATTACACGCAATATTCATGGTACAAACAAAATGGATATAGCTGTACATAAACAAAACTAATAGTAAATATAAATAAAAGTAAAAAAAAAACTCGAAATATAGTGAAGCAGTTTTAGAATATAAAGAATAGCTGGGATCTTATTAGAGGATGTGAAAAGCAAATCTTGCTAGGATTCCGTGAGAAGGCTGCCTATCCAAGTCAAACTCAAAGAACAGAGAGACTTCTAATAGATAACCAGTAAAAGAGCCACCTTCCCGAACGCGACTGAGACTATAAAAGCGTGCAGTTCAATGAGCAGAAAAGAAGAGAAAATAAAAAAAGCAATATGGTTGCCGACTATAATTTATCAAAGTGGAAACTCATTAATGGATCCGTTCTTTCATATATATATATATATATATATATATATATATATATATATATATATATATATATTTATATATATATATATATATCCAATGATTCATAAAATTATTCATATATACGTATAAGTGAATATATTTATTTATAAATGCATATATATATATATATTTATTTATATTAATACACACACATATATGTATTTATATATTTATACATAAGCAAATGTATAATGCAAGAATATAAATGTAGAATCAATGTTTACAGTTATCCATTGGGATTATCTACCCCATTCATCAAATATTAACTGGCTCGCATATATATACAGTGATGATCATATTTATTGGCACGGTAAAATAAAAGTTAAATGTTGTCTAATAAATTCTAAAAAAGGGATTAAATTAAAGAAAATAAAGTATATTATGTATTTTTAACTGGCCTTTCCGATGCAGCAATCGGATTTTAGAAAAAATAAATAACAAAGGAACAACAAACATAATTGCAAAAAACCCTTGTTCAAAATTATTGGCACGATTTATTTAATAATCAATTGTATAGCCTTTGGCCTTGATTACCTTCCTCAGTCGCTTTTCATAGTTTACAACCAAGTTGTTGCACTCTTCAGTAGTAATTTTAGCCCACTCTTCCTGACAATAATCCTCCAATTGAATAAGATTCTTAGGCTTCCTTTGCATTACCCTCAATTTTAATGTTCTCCATAAATTTTCAATTGGATTAAGGTCTGGGCTTTGTGATGGCCACTCCAAAACATTAATGTGATTGTCCTCAAGCCATTTCTTAGTCAGTTTAGCCGAATGCTTTGGGTCATTATCTTGCATGAACCACCAACGACGACCAAGTGAGAGCTCTTTAGCAGAGTCTTTCAGGTTTTCATCCAATATTTTAACATAATCTTCCTTTTTTATGCTACCTGTGACCTTAACAAGTCGCCCTGGTCCAGAGGCAGCAAAGGATCCCCAAAACATCAAACTGCCTCCACCGTGCTTCACTGTGGGTATGGTGTTCTTAGGCAGGAAAGCTTCGCCAGATTTTCTGTAAATATAAGACACTTTATTATGGCCAAATAACTCTATTTTCGTTTCGTCAGTCCATAGAACACGTTTCCAGAATGCAACATCTTTATCAATATGACGTTTTGCAAAGGCTAGCCTTGCTTTCAGGTGCATAGGCTTCAATAAGGGAGTCTTTCTCGGACGACATGCTTTTAAACCAGCTCTCTTCAAAACTCTACCAACTGTATGTCGAGATACATTCACTCCAGAGGTGCTCTGTTCATCAACAATCTCCCCAACAGAGATCCTTGGGTTTTGTTTTACTTGTCGAACAATTTTCCGTTCATCTCTTGGAGAAAGAATCCTTTTTCTCCCTCTACCCTCTAAACTCATAACGTGGCCTTGCGATTTGAACTTGTTTATTATGGCTCTAACAGTGGATTTGGGAAGGTTTAGCTTCTTTGAAATCTTATCATAGCCCTCCCCATTGGTATGGCATGCTACAACAAGCTTCCTGACGTCTTCGCTGTGTTCCTTAGTTTTAACCATGGCGATTGAAAATTATAATTTAGTCACTTATAATAGTTTAAATAAATCGCTATCTAAAAATTATCTGAAAATAATTATTCACTGAATTAGCGTTAAACAAGCATAATATGGCTATAAAAAAGTTCAGAAAGCACGTAAACCGGAAATTGATTGATATTATACTGATACTAAAAGAAAAACAAAGCCGTGCCAATAATTTTGAACAAGGGTTTTTTGCAATTATGTTTGTTGTTCCTTTGTTATTTATTTTTTCTAAAATCCGATTGCTGCATCGGAAAGGCCAGTTAAAAATACATAATATACTTTGTTATTTTCTTTAATTTAATCCCTTTTTTAGAATTTATTAGACAAAATTTAACTTTTATTTTACCGTTCCAATAAATATGATCATCACTGTATATATATATATATATATATATATATATATATATATATATATATATATATATATATATATATATATATATATGAAAATGTCTAAAGCTCCTTATAGGGACGAAATATTATAGAATCTATGTAAAAATAACAGTGTGATCTGTAGTCTTCTAGGAAAGACAATGGAGCTGCTCTAAACTCTACAATTCTTTGCATGACTAGGCTGTAGAGACAGAACCCTTTTTTAAACCTCAAATATTTTCTACTTTTATAAAAATAAAGTTATACACACACACACACACACACATATATATTATTTACAGAGTGTGAGAGATGACATAATTTTTTTCACAGTTAATCAACGTCGCAGCTTATGTATATATATATATATATATGTATATATATAATTTTACGCTGAAGTGATCCCGAATCTATTGGGCAAATTCATGTTTCATCTTCGAATATATCTTATTTTGATGACATTGAAATCTTATGTATAAATTTTTTCAAAAATGATTCGGGATTCTCCTTGCCAATTGAAATGCTAAATTTCTATGCACTCTCTACATTGAACCGATGAAGGTAGAACACTATAAAAACTGGAAAAGACTTATAACTATATATTTATAAAATCAAAACCATGTGAATAAGACACTGGTTTAAAGAGTTTTCCAAAACTTTAGTTTGTTCCAAATATACAGTGGCACTAATAAGTATCGTATATATGTTATTGTCTTTGATAACTAGTATATGTTCGCCATTTTGTCTGATATTTGTACGTCGTATGTTGTGAAGTTGTTTTAGTTGCATGTAGAAAAGAAATTAAAAATTCTGAGTTGAACCCATTTTTTTTTTTTTTTATCAAATTTCAAAATTATTCAATGCAAAAGTATTGGACACACCAATTTAAAATTTGTTGCGTAGCCTCTGTTTTATTGCACTGTTTTTAGTTGCTTTTTAGAGTTGAACACAACTCTTTCATTCCGGTTCACTATTACATACCTCATTGCTCCATTTCTCTTTTCCTTTCATACTAAACTAAATTTGCTTAGCAAGTACTAAATAAATGAATAAATAAATAAATAAATAATAATAATAATAGTAATAATAATAATAATAATAACAGCAAACACAGACTCTGTGGACAAAGAGACGAAAAGATAAGCCATATAGTAAATGAATGCAGCAATATTTTATAATTTCTCAAATTGTTTGATATTTTGTGGATTCAACTTAACCTTAAAAGTTTTCTACAAATGGAGAATGTGATTAAAGTCAGCAGATTCACTTAGCGAATTGAGAGTACTAATTACATTACTTACAAACCATTTCTTTGCAAGTTTTGAGGTATGTTGTAGTTCATTGTCGTGTTAATTCTGACCATGTTCTAAATGAGCTGCAGATATCTAAAGGTTCTTCTCTAGAATCTCCCTGTACATGATACCATTAATTCTACGACGGATAACTTGTAACTTGCCAGGGCCCTCAGATGAAAAGCTCCTTCTATCGTAATAAAACCATTCCTTTACTTACTGTGAGGATAGAATTATACAGTGTTATTTTTTTCGTCAAACACTTATCTATGTGCTCCTTCCAAATAGTTCAACTTTCGTTTTATCCGAACAGATTATCTTTTCCCAAAAATGCATAACCTTCTTTTCATAACTTTACACAGACTTTAATCGGTCTTTGAATATTTGATTTGAACTTTTCTTGGTGAAATCGAATGAAAGCCTGTATGATATAGAGGCTTACTAATGGTATCATTACTTACATAAATTAATGCATCGTCAGGATCAGTTTTAATTTCAGAACAAGTAATGAAAGATTGTTTGAACATTTCTGCTGATCAATTTTGAAGTACCTTCATTTATTTTTCTGTTTCTTCCATTCATTGGAAACTTTGGTGTACTGTCTATACACTTTTTACACGTTTTGATATCTCTTACTGTATTTAATGCTAGATTGATTTCTTTGCTAATTCTTTGGTAATATTGTCCTATTTTATGACAGTCAATCATTATATCTCGCATATCTCAGGATAATTCCTTAGATTTTTTTTTTCATTTTTAATCTTTAAATTGTAGAATACACATCAAAACTCTAAGATTATAAGTAACTTTATCTTGTAAATAATTGTGCGCATCTCCGATTGCTCAGAGGTAACATTCCAATTCTATCGAAAATTTGAATATCTAATGTTCTTTAAAACACAAAGGTTTGATACGAAATTAAAAAAAATATTATGTATTCAATAATTTTGCATAGGTTAATTTTGAACTTTGATAAAAAAAAAAACTAGATTCATCCATGTGTTTTCTTTTTATTTTTCTTTCCGCGTATAACGAAAATAACTTTACGAAATATTACTTACCAACTATAATGGAAAATGGCGAACAAAAACTAGAGTTATAAGAAAAAATAATATGTATCAAATATTTATGTGTGTAACTGTAACTGGTATAAAACGATAAATCAATGGTAAGCGGCTGTTGTGATAACACGAATTCCTCTGTAAAGGTTATCGAAAGAGGTGGTGAATACTAGAAATTTGTGGAGACTTGATGTCACTCAGACAGCAGACAACATCACGTTGTTCTTAAAAAACCTAGTGGCCTAGTAACTAAATAATAATGATAATAATAATAACAATAATAACAACAACAACAACAATAATAATAATAATAATAATAATAATAACAATAATAATAATAATAATAATAATAATAATAATAATAATAATAATAATAATAAGCTGACTAAGCTCAGTGGCTGAATATATTCAAGGAAAACCCCAAGGCTTTCTTTACATTAACAGCTACACTCAAATATAGGGAATGGCAATATTCAGTTTTTAGGATTACTCCACTTACTTGTGATCCTTTCCTTAAAAAGATGAGCGTTTTAGCGATTTGCTTAGCAATTACTATTTTGCGAGTTTTAAGTATGATTCCGCTGCAAATTGAACCACTCTCTCCAAGCCCATTAACGAATACTGTTACCATAATGCCAAACGGGCCACTAAATAATAATAATAATAATAATAATAATAATAATAATAATAATAATAATAATAATAATAATAATAATAATAATAATAACAGCAAACACAGACTCTGTGGACAAAGAGACGAAAAGATAAGCCATATAGTAAGTGAATGCAGCAAACCGGCCCAAAAGGAATACAAAAACAGGCACGAATAAGTGAGGAGGGCAGTACACTGGGAATTATGTAAACAACTGCATTTTGAACGTACAGACAAATGATACAAGCATAAGCCCGAAACAGTATTTGAAAACGAAAACCAGAAAATCCTATGGGACATGGACATACAGACGGACAAACCCATCCAAGCAAGAAGACCAGATGTTGTAATAATTTATAAGAAAGAAAAATCTTGTCAAATCATAGATTTTGCTGTCCCAGCTGACCACAAGTTTAGTATGAAAGGAAAAGAGAAACGGAGCAAATACACAGAGCAAGTCAGAGAGCTAAAAGGGATTTGGACTATGAAGAAAACAAAAACGATCCCTATAATAATAGGAGCACTAGGAACAATTCCGAAAAACTTTGAAAAAAGAATGTGAGAAATTGGAATCAGAAGAATGGCTGCGAAGATAAAACGCCTAACGATAATGAAAACGGCTGAAATATTAAGGAAAACCCTTGAATGCGGAGAATAATACACATGAACCCCTTGTGTGAGCCAGGCAAACTGCTGCAGAGGCAAAACAGGAAGGAGCGTTACAGGGAATGAAGAATACTGAAGCTGCACATCACGCATCCCCTCCCATTGTCCCATCACCGTTCCCCCTAAAAAAAGTGTGATACCAAATAGCCGAGAAGGGTCAAGGAGGATGGAAAGATGGAGGAGAGAGCGCTGGCTAAACCTCCGCTGGACAAGCGCGAAGAGAACTGGGATCTTGGAGAGGCTTAGTGCCACTCAAATTCCAGTATAGACCAATGGCCTATGCCAGCGAGGAATCGGTGATGAAAGGCTGTTGCGATAACGCAAATTTATTTTCAAATGCTGTCGAAGGAGGCGGAAAGTGGTAAACGTCTGGAAAAACTTGTTGTCACTCAGCTTCCAGAGAACACCACAGGTTTTTTCAATCAGATCTTTGATGACTTGTGTGAAAGCTCCAGGTCAACCAAGTATAATAATAATAAAGAGCTGAAAGGGATATGCAAGATGACGAAAATCAAAATAATACATATAATAGTAGGAGCACTAGAAACAATCGCGAAAAACTGTGATAAAAGAATGGGAGAAATTGGAATCAGATGAATGACTGGAAAAATACAACGAACAACAACAATAATGAAAACGGCTAAAATATTAAGGAAAACCTTTGAATGTGGAAACTAACACCCACGAACCAAAAGCTCGGACCAGACAAACTGCCACAGAGACAAAACATGAAGCGCTACATGGAACCAAGAACATTGAAGCTGCATACATATAAGTACTCTAACCCCACCCCTATCCCCGCATTACCACATCAGTGTTCCCCTCCCCCCTAAAAAAGAGTGAAACCAAATAGCCAAGTAGTCAAGGAGGAAAGAAAGACCGAGGAGTGAGCACTGACCTCCACTGTATAAGTGAGAAGAGAACTGGGACATTGAGGAGGCTTATTGCCACTTAAATTCCAGTAAAGACCAATGGCTAGTGCTAATGAGAAATCAATGGCAAGCAGTTGTTGCAATAATTCAAATTTATTTTCAAATGGTATCGAAAGAGGTGGAGAGTACTGGAAAATCTGGGGAGACTTGTTGTCATTCAGCTTCTAGGGAACACCACAGACTGTATTCAACGAGATCTTTGATAACCTGTGTGAAAGCTCCTAAGGATCCCATAATAATAATGATGATGAAGATGATGATGATACTGACCGACTCTATGTGAAAAGGAAAGACGGAGGAAGAGGGCCGGTTGATATAGAAGACTGCATAAATAACACACACGCACGCACACACACACACACGCACACGCACACAAAGAGAAAAATACATAATGCAGAACACCGAAAAAATAATTACTGTAGAAAGAGACATTGAAGAAACAAACAAGATAGAAAAAGAGACGAGGAATAAGATGAGAAAAGAAAATGGGAAGAGAAATAACGACGATTCATAAGGATTACAAAATAAGAGACTAACAAAACACTTGTAAATGGCTACAGAAAGGAAACCTAAATAGGGAAAGTGAATTACTAATAACAGCTGCACAAGATAACTCAGTTAGAACCAACCACATCAAAGCAAGGATCAACAAGACACAAGAAAATAGCAAATGTAGACTCTGTGAGCAAACAGACGAAACAATAAATTGCATAATAAGTGAATGAGCAAAACTATCTTCCCCAATATAAATATAGACACAATCAAGTAGGAAAGGCTGTACGTTGGCAATTATGCAAACCGTTGCATTTTGAACACACAGACAAATCGTACAAGCAAAACCGGCAGCAGTACTGGAAAATTGAATGTCACAAAATCCTATGGGACATGCATGTACAAACGGATGAAACCATCCAAGCAAGAACAGTGGATGTCATAATAGTTAACAAGAAGGAAAAGTCCTGCCAAATTGTAGATTTTGCTGTTCCAGCAGAAGACAGATTAAAGATCAAGGAGACTGAGAAGCGGAGCAAGTACACGGAATATGCCAAAGAGCTAAAAGGAATCTGGAAAATAAATAAAGTCAAGATAGCTCCACTAATAGTAGGAACGCTAGGAACGATATTGAAAAACTTTGGAAAAAATGGGAGAGATTGGAATTAGAAAGATGGATGAAAAGATTCAACGAATTTCAATAATAAAAACTGCAGAAATATTAAGGAAAACTTTTGAACAGGGAGACTAACACCGCACATAAACTACACACAAACTGAACACAGAAATGGCCACAGATGCAAAACATCATATAGAATCATGAAAACTGAAACTATCTAATTGTAAGATACTGCCCCTTCTTTGTATGTGTCACCATAAACGGGCACCACACCAAATAATACGGATGATTAAGGCCAGGGTGAGAAAGCACTAACCAGACCTCCGTTGGTTGAGTGCAAAAAGAACTGGGACCTTGGGGAGGTTTTCTGCCACCCGAGTTCATTAAAAG
Organism: Euprymna scolopes; assembly: GCF_053919585.1. Classification (NCBI taxonomy): domain Eukaryota; kingdom Metazoa; phylum Mollusca; class Cephalopoda; order Sepiida; family Sepiolidae; genus Euprymna; species Euprymna scolopes. The sequence continues at coordinate 79,070,204 of NC_136489.1, read as the reverse complement.
ACCAACGAGAAATTAATGTTCAGCGGCTGTTACGATAACGTAAAATCTTTTGCAAAGGCTATCGAAAGAAGTGAAGAGTACTGAACATCTTGGGAGACTTGTTATCACTTAGACTCCAGAGAACGCCACAAGTTATGCTCAAACAGCAATATCTGATGATGGCTTGTATGATTATTCCTAGTGAATGAATGAATAATAATAATAATGTAACTATCGAGCTAAAATGATAACATGATACATAAAATATCTATTGCACTTTGTGAAAATTATCATTGGCCAACGACGTCTTTATTGTCGTTTGTATGGAACAGGATAATGAAACCTCCTAAGAAGTTATGAATTAACTCACAATCTGTCCAAGAATGTTTAAAGAAAATAAATAAATAACGTTCTATTAAACATATTTTATGGCGTCAATCGTAAGCTATTCAGCCGTGCCATTAAGATGTGCCGAAGAAGAATATCCTAGGTAGTTAGTTAAGCGGCGGAAAGCGAACTCGATGCTAAGGAAAATCACTTTGTATGTACTAATATAGTTGGAAAGGAAATGTATTATTTGTATTAAGATTTTTTGACGTGTAGTTTATAGTTATATTATTTAATCATTACATTCTCTAAGAGTTTATAGCTTTTGGTATTTTCTCTTGTTAATTATGGCTTATTGCAGACTTGTAGTACTTACCTGGATGGTGCGAATTTAATTGTTTACAAACCCCTCAATCGTTGTTACTTTATCTGGATTTCACATGTTAGTCGACGAACGGACGTCTAGAGATGGTATGCACGTCATGAAGTCATATAAATCTGCGTTTTTAATGTTAAAAGTCCTATAAGATGTTGTTTACTCTACTTAGATATATAGTGATGGAAAAATTGTTTTGTTTGTTAACAAATTTACAACTATACATTACGATACGTTTACATTGTTATACCTTGTAAAACTAGTATATTTACATAATATGAAACGATTTTAGAACAAATTCATCAATCTCTTATAGAAAAATATTAACAGAAAAAATTTTATTCTAACAAAAAATGATACATTAAAAATTATAAGAACCTCCTAAAATTTATTGCGCAGCTGTTCATTTCTTTTCAACAAATCTTAGCGGCCTATTATAAGCTTATGATGGATGGCTCTCGTCTTGGAGAAGATCCATGTTTTGACAAGCTTCTGGGCTTGACCTTCACTCCTGATTTGAAATGGAACACGTACATCAAGTCTGTTGCCAAGGTCGCTGGAAAGATGGTGAGATCCTTCTACCGCTCCAGAAGATATCTCACTGCTGATGCAATTCTCTATCTATATAAAAGCCAAGTACGTCCAAGGATGGAATACTGCTGCCATATCTGGGCAGGAGCTGCTAAAAACAGCTTATCCTGCCTTGACAGAGTACAAAATAGACTTCGTGGCTTAATGAGGGATGCCCTTTTCTCTTCCCTGCAACCTCTCTCCCACAGAAGAGGCGTTGCAAGCCTATCTTTGTTTTATCGTTATTTCCATGGCAGTTACTCGTCTGAACTCCAATCTCTGGTCCCCCTCGCCAATCTTACGAAAAACACCCGTCTAGCTGAATCCACTGTCAAAAACGTTCCCAACCTTTTATCTATGCCTAAATCAAAACGTAGATTCCATGAACAAAGCTTCTTTCTTAGAACTGCACGCCTGTGGAACTCTGTTCCGTCTGCCTGCTTCCCTCCTGACTACAACTTGGATGTCTTCAAGTCCAACGTAAACAAATTCCTGATGAACCGCCCCTTAAGTAGACACTCTAAATATCCACACTAACGTACTATACTTACGATAACCCTTATCCCTGAGTGGCTTCCGGGTCTTGATAAGTGGTGACTACCCTGTAAAAAAAAAACTTCTTGAAATTACAAATTGCTATAGTTACTGAAAATATACAAAATATTAATCTGAAATTCAAAATAAAGGATATACATGTAACGTGAACGTAACATACGGCCGCAGCCGAGATTAAACTCACTACACGAGTTTATAGCGTAATTCCAATCTTGTTCTTACTAGAACTATCGAGGGTATTTTTTATCATGACGTCATGATTAGATGGGTTGCCTACCACGGCTTAAGATAGGCCTATCTACCCTCGATAGAAGGAAAGACCGTGCCAGTTTCCCAACTTGGTATTTTACCTCGCTGTAGGGATATAATTACTTTCATGCGTACTCACTATACATAATCGTGCACATTATTTCATTCAATAACACAGATCTTTAAATTTTACATAAAATATTTTACAATACCTCTTTTACATATAATATCTACATGCATTTAAGATTTTTACAATGCCAGACACGTAAAAACCGTGCGCTTCCTAGCTTGCAACTGCTGCGGGTCTCTGTCGCGAACACGTGATCTAATTTCTTATGTAACATCATCGACACGTTCTTCCAGCGTGTTTTTTCTAGGAAGCTGATCCTTGCCTCTCTAGCCTCACACATGCTAGGTACCCTAGATCTATTTCTGTCTGCTGCCAGTTTGTCCTGACATGTACGTACAATAACCCTCGCCGAAAATCATACTAGTTAACATAATTGCTACTTACTAGCGTAGGGCCTTAATATATAACACTTTTAATTATAACAATCATTGTTATAAAACCACACTGAAGAATAAAAATACCGTGAATGATAAATCCTCTTACATATAGTTTTATATTTATTTTTGTTTTAGCGTCTTCATTCCTTCAAAATATTTTGTTTTTATATCTATACTATGTTTTTTTACTTAATCAGAATAGGCACTGCTTTATGGTTGGCATATATCGGGCAGGTTACGTAAATCGCTGGAAGTGGCTGAAACGCGTAGTCAATGAAATCGCAGAAGCCGACAAACGGAATTTTTCTGTTTATGACATTTTTTAATGGTATCTTTTGTTTATTTAAAAAAGGGCAGAAAATTTTTTTTTTAATCCCCTCTCTATGTTAGAATCACTTTCTACATAATAACATTATTATTTCCGCACGGTCTGTAGAATGTACAAGTATTTCTTTCATTAAAAGTACCACAGAGTGAATGTTTTTGATTATAATTATGTTTTTCATTACTTTTTTAGTCTTTGCAAGCATTTTAAACATTGGCCCATCAAGTAGAAGGGTTCATTCGACACTTTCTTAAAATAGTCAGCCTCCTCCAAAAAAACAAAAACAAAACAAAAAAACAAACAACGAAGTTTTCGTTAGGCACCTTTCAGCGGTTTTCATAACCTACCTAGACTATACCTACAATAACGCGATCCCTATTCTGCATAATTACTCTATTATTATTAGCTGTCTTTCTGTCTATTCTTCTGCTCGTCTCTTTGTCCTGGGATGCAATTTTAAAACAACCTTAGAAAACCAACAAATACAATATTTTCTCGAGTAAAACATCAATACATTATTTGCATTATACTTTTTATGAATTCTTTTATGGATTAAAACAATTTAAGTAGCCAATAATATTTGAATAAATAAGAAAAATACTAATACAGTATTAGTGCATTTCTACTCGTTATTGAACAATGTTTTATAAATACCTGCGTTTCATTGAAGTAACATTTAAAAAACCACAGCAATAAAATCATTATCTATCTATCTATCTATCTATCTATATATATATATCTATATATATATATATATATATAAGTATCTTTGTCTTTGTGAGAGTTAGTTTCCTATGGACTCCTAAAACATGACCGTGTTTCTTTTAGATTTAACACAGATGTACTTTATGTGCCTAATAGTGTTCTTAGATATGTTTTGTATCGGAACGTCTCCGATAAGTACCGTTAATCAATAATCGAAAAAATTCGATGAAAGGAGGAAAAGGCGATTTTGACTAAAATACACGCCTTATAAAGCCTAACACCAGTAGTGCATCCCAGAAGTTTTATTGCCGCACAAGCAGAAAAGTCTAGCACATAAAACCAACAGAAAGTTCTTTGATATATCTACAGGTTAAATTTGAACCTAAATTGCACCAAACACTGTAAGTTGTCTGGTGCAATTTTATTATTTAGAAGATTTTCTGTGTTCGAAATGTTGGTGAAATGCGATTCATTTCAAGTCAGATGTGACCGACTTTATTCTCGATTTTCAAAGACACTGGAAATAATCAGTCAAAAGGAGGTATAAAATAAAGCTAAAAGATTAAACGAGAATAAAGCGCAACGATGAAAAAAGAAAAATCTCAAAGATGAACAGAAATTAACGGATATAAGGAAATGTAAAAATGAGAAAAAAATGTGTAAAAGAATAATCTTCCCCCCACCTCTCTCTATCGCTCTCTCTCTCTCTCTCTCTCTCTCTCTCTCTCTATATATATATATATATATATATATATATATAGATTATTCCTTCTTAAGAAGTGAACGAAACA